>NC_080672.1:217901249-218101249 GCF_030247195.1 Topomyia yanbarensis | reverse complement strand
TACAACATAACCTACAACTCGATTAGTCCTAGTGACCGTCACATAGATTCCGTACAATCTATTCCGATTCCCGTTAATGTACATGCACTTCACCGCTTCGTAGGGCTTGTTAGCTACTTTCGCAAATTCATACTGAACTTTAACAAGATAGCGCAACCGTTGTATGAATTGTTCAAAAAGGATGTCTAGTTTAAGTTTGAAGAAACGCATTGCGTTTGAAGGACTGAAGTCTTGTTTGATCAGAAAACCGGTACTCGCAATCTATTCGCCGTCACTCGAAACAGAAGTTCACACCGATGCTTCCAGCGCCGGATTTGGGGGTATTTTGCTCCAACGCCAAGAGCAAGACAGTAAGTTTCACCCTGTTCTTTTCTACAGCCGAAAGACTACTACCGCTGAGTCCAAGCTTCATAGTTTCGAATTGGAGACCCTTGCTGTTGTGTACACCTTACAGCGTTTTCGTATGTATCTGTTCGGTTTGAAATTCAAGATAGTCACCGATTGCGAAGCAATGAAGAAGACTTTGGAAAGAAAAGATGTTAATGCTAAGATTTCTCGGTGAAGCCTTTACTTGGAACAGTTCGAATACATAATAGAACACCGTCCTGCTGAGCGTATGAAGCATGTAGATGCACTGAGTCGCGTTAACATATTGCTTCTTGAGACCGGTGAGAACTCGGTTAATGATTTGTTTTCTAATACGATCTACGTGGCGCAGCTTCAAGATCCTAGCATCCAGAAGATCAAGACTGCCATTTTGAAAGGAGAGTTGAAGGATTACGAAGTTAGGGAGTATATTGTTTACAAAAGGGAAAAGAAGAATAGATTATTGCTTTATGTGCCAGAATGCATGGAATCGTCTGTTATATTTCGTTATCATAACAGTATGGGACATTTTGGTGCGGATAAGGTTTGTTCACAAATTCAGCGCATGTTTTGGTTCCCTGTAATGAAGAAAAAAGTTTTGCATCATGGAAAGATGTGCATTACTTGTGTCACCTTTAACCCGCGAGACAAACAGTATGACGGATATTTACAGAATATTGAAAAGGGCAATATTCCATTTGATACCATTCACGTCGATCATTTAGGTCCGCTGGAAAGTACAAAACGTAAAAACATTCACATTTTCGCAGTTATAGACGGTTTCAGTAAGTTTATTAAACTCTTCGCTACTCGTACCACTAAGACTTGTGAGGTCATCAAAGCGCTTCGTTCGTATATTATTAATTACTCGAAGCCGAGGAGAATAATAACAGATCGTGGAACAGCTTTCACTTCAAAAGAGTTTGAGACATTTTGTTCTATTGAAGGTATAGTACATGTATTGATAGCTACCGGTTGCCCTAAAGGAAATGGACAGATAGAGCGTTACAACAGGGTACTAATTCCGTTATTAGCAAAGCTAGTTGAAGAGAGGAAAATGTGTTGGGATGATGTTTTGTTTGAGGCAGAGTATCTTTTAAATAATTCGTTCAACAGATCAATCGATAACAGTCCAGCAGTCTTATTTGGTGTCAAACAAAGGTTACACCCAGAGTCAGATCTCGAGCGTTTCCTGGAAGGTATTAACACAAACGTTGATCGTGACGAAGCGGAGGAAAAGATCAAACAGTTGCAGAAGTACAACAAATTAAAGTACGATGAAAAATGCAAGCGTAACACGGTGCATCAAGAAGGTGATTTAGTTGTTATTAGGACGGTAAAAGAGCCAGGAGAAAATAGCAAGCTTAAAGCCAAGTATAGGGGGCCGTATCAGATTCGAAAGGTTCTCAACAACAACAGATACATTGTCGGATTTAGACGGATATCAGGTGACGAGCACGCACTTTGATGGTACGTTTGACCCTCTTAATCTAAGGCTGTACCGCCAGGCAGTTAATCCTGAAGAACCTGTTTCTTTCACGTCGAGTTGTTCATCGGACGAATCAGACTTTTACGGGTTTCCCTAAGAATAGTAATGATGCTTTGCTATTGCCATTTGTGCGTTTCAAATCAATGTTCGTAATATGTTGATATCTTATTCCTATCAATGAATGAATTCAAATGATTCGTGCATATTTTGCATTCAACTCTGTCAATTGTCATTGGGTAGCAACATGAGCATTTGGTGGACTATCGAGGGCGATAGTAGCAGAATGGCCGAACTGTAGCAGTTGGAATTTTCTTTTTTAGTCGGGCCTTCATTTCTAGAACTACACAGCTAAACCTTCACATCATACTTCATAGCACAAATATTCATCTACACATCCGGCACGACTATGTTTGCCACTATTGTCATTATATTCAATACAGAAAATAAAGAGAACACACGTAATACACGTTGTCGGGTGTAATTGAGTTCTTTTTTTTTAAGGTGAAATTCAAGTCGAAAAAGCGCGCGCAAAAAATCAACCGAGTTGGGGTGACGAACCTCCGCACAAAGCGCAAAATGAAAAACCGACACATATATCCTACATGATCACTACACAAATGGTACGCAGTGGGTCTAGCGCTCGTTTTTTATGATCATAATGTAAAGCTATGTTTCTATTGATGATGGCTTTTATTCTTTCTTTCATAAAGACGAAGGTTAGCAAATTAGTTGGCATAAGTAAACCAATATGATAGTATGATAAAGTCTTGCATCATATCAATTATTGCGACTGTACGTAATTATTAGCATGGCTATAAATAAGTACGAATCATTTTCTTTACCCTGTGGTGCAAACGGTAAGGCACCCTTCGTACCTGGGATAGGACGGATCATTAGTGTCAATACTCCTAACGACTGTATTCGAAAACATGTAGTAGAATGATTAGAATTTTGGAAGAAACTATTGGTTTTTATGTTATCGCAAAAATGTGCGCGAAGGAAATTTGAACTACCACGACCAGAATGAAATCTAGTGCGAATGCTGGAGAGAAACCGGCTACATTTATGTTGATCGGTGAAAAGTTATCGGCTGCACAAATCTGGAGGTTGATTGTGGCAGAAAATGTGATTAAGTTGTTTCGATAATGGTTAAAAAGGAACAGAACGATTTCTAATATCGTTCAAACTTATTGATTTGATATGTATGAAAAAGGATGAATATTTTAGGTTATTTCATTCAGATAACAATTAAACTTTATGGACCTCTCGGCGATAAATTAATGCCGCTTTAGCTTGACCACGAACCTGCGTCAGGTTGCGACCCCAATCGCTGTCATTTCGAACATTTTGACAGCAGCTGGGATTAGAACCTGGCTCAGTTTCGCTTCAAGTAAAAACGGAATAAATAACGCTGCAAAAACGTCTAAAGAGCTTTACACCTAATGTATTGCGTTTTTGGTGTACAACGAGACGCACTTCAAGTCAGACTAGCCGTAATACGAATAAGACGATGCTCCTTTTATTTCCATAGCAAAACACATTCTCAAGAGGAAAATGTTGATAGTACCTTAATTCAAGCTATTTGTGCATGTGTTAAAATTAATTGGTATAAAGTAAACGATGTTCATTTTATGCCAAACAATATAGTTCCTCAAAATATTTCGGAAGTATGCTCTATTTAAAAATGTTGAATCATTATTTTTTCCTAATCAGCTCGCTTATTTTTTAGGCTCAAATGCGTTAGCTTGACGGTGTCAATTTATTTTTTCACATTTTGAATATATTAAAACAAGTAGGTTACAGTGCTGGAATATTGCCTTTCTCATATGGAAAGGTTATGCAATCGCTCTAAAAATCGCAAACCCAATCCCGGCCCGGAGAGCCTATTGTCGAGATCGGAAAATGTCTGTGTGTGTATGCATGTGTGTGTATGTTTGTATGTGTGTATGTGGAAAAAAATGTCACCTCTTTTTCTCAGAGATGGCTGGATCGATTTGCACAAACTTAGTCTCAAATGAAAGGTACAACCTTCCCATCGGCTGCTATAGGATTTTCGGTTGATTGGACTTTTGGTTCCGGAATTACGGGTTGAAGAGTGCGACCACACATCAAATTCTTATATAAACTGAAATGAAACATTCTCAAAGGGGGGAGGAAGGGAAAATTTCAAAATCGAATTTGTATTTTGGATGCCAAATGACTTTAAAATCCATGAAACGTTGAGATTTGATGTAATCTCAAAAAAAAATTACGAAGATTGACTTTTTTGACTTTGGCACATTTTTGCCTTTCTCATTTAGAAAGGTTATGCAATCGCTCTAAAAATCGTCAACCTAATTTTTTTGGCCAGTATTGTATGCAGTAAGGGGTTGCTACTTTAAAATTACAACTAGTTTAAAATTTCTTAACGGATCTTCCTCCTTGATCCGCCGCTGGTTTCAAGCGATGTTTCAGTGTCGACACATACACTGATAGAATATATTCGTAAATCGCTATGCATTAGTTTCGTACAGATAATTTTCATAAAATATACGAATTTTTCGTACATATAAAGAATCGTTCGTAGTTCTATTGAAACACATTTATTTTTTATTACGAGTTTTTCGTGAAAACCACGAAACGACTTTCGTTGGCTTATTACGAAACAGCTTCGTTCGGCAAACGAATTGTTCGCTGCTATATACGAATATCTTTATAATATTTACGAGCACCATTCGTCGAACCGTCAACGTCAACAGAGCTTCAATATGGAGTCATTGTTGCTATACGTCATATAATTATTGATGATCACAACGGTCTCGGTCTGACTATTTAGTAGCCGTATCCGTGTCCGCCGGTTTCAGGAAGATTTTCTAAACCACTTCAGCTTCTAGTTGATCCAGAATCCGAAGCAGTACGGATTCAGTTGAGCCATCGCAAACTGCTCGATGGTTTTGTATGAATAATTTTGAGTTTTTCTCTGCCATATCATAATAAAATCGATTTTGCCAGATCTGTTTTTTAACTAAAAAAATCGGTGTTGTCAAACATCGATTCCAAGAGATCGAATGAAAAAATAAGAAGATAATAAATACGACAACTTTTCTAAGATGAACGAAATGAATTCGTGCGACCAATTAAGTCGTTCGTAATATACACAAACATTTATTGAAATAAACGAATGATTTCATTTCATTCACGAAAAATAATGTCGTTATCAATGATAACATTCGTGCCATGTACACTAGATAAGTAAAAGTTACTAAAACTTTTGTTCATCAAGCGTCCATTTCTTCACACCACAATCTTTCTAGTACTCAATAATGATGAGCAGGTTGAAATAGAATCGAATTTGCCAGATCGATCTTTTTAATTAATAAAAAATCGGAGTTGTCAAATATTGATCCTAAAAGATCGAATCCGACATCGTTTGTAATATACATAAACGTTTATTAAAATACACGAAACATTTTGTTTCGTTCACGAAAAATAATGTCGTTATCAACGATTACATTCGTGCAATGTAACCCAAATAAGTAAAATTCACGAAAATTTTCGTTCATCAAGCGGCCATTTCTTCGTAGCACAGTAAAATCGATTTGGCCACATCTATTTTATTAAATAAAAAAAATCGATGTTGTCATACATCGATCCCAAATGATCGACTGAAAACAATAAGAGGCTAATAATACGAAAACTTTTCTAAGATGTACAAAATGAATTCGTGCGGCCAACGAAATCGTTTGTAATTTACACAACCGTTTATTAAAATAAACGAAACATTTCGTTTCATTCCCGAAAAATATAGCCGTTTTCAACAATAATATTCATGTAATGTACACTAAATATGTAAAATTTACAAAAACTTTCGTTCATCAAGCGGCCATTCCTTCACACCACAATCTTTTTAGTCCTCAAAAGAAGGGAGCAGGTTGAAATAAAATCGATTTTGCCAGATCGATCCTTTTAGTTAGTTGAAAAAATCATTGTTGTCAAACATCGATCCCAAAAGATCGACTGAAAACAATAAGAGGATAATAAATACGAACACTTTTCTAAGATAAACGAAATTAATTCGTGCGACCAACGAAATCGTTCGTAATATACACACACGTTTATTAAAATAAACAAAACATTTCGTTTCATTCACGAAAAATAATGTCGTTATCAACGATAACATTCATGCAGTATACATTAAACGTGTTAAATTTACGAAAGATTTCGTTCATCAAGCGGCCATTCTTGTTCATGAAATGAACGAAACCTACTATTTAGAATGCACGAAAATACTTCGTTGCAGAGAACGACGAATGAATTCGTGTATTGTATGATCGATTTAATTATATTTACGAATTTATATTATCAGTGTAGTGTATCAAAATCGTGGCTGTCGATCCATTGTATGTACTATGTGCAAATCGTACTGATTGTTATTCCCATCGGTTGCTACTGAGTTTCATTTTGATCTGACGTCTGTTTCTTCCGGAGTTACGAGTTGAAGGGTACGGTTACATAGAAAATCTCTAAATAATTTGACGACATCGGTTTCTCGGAATTTTCTAAAGCGATTTTCACAAACTTGAATTTGAGGTAATATTTTTTAAATTGTGAGTATAATTGAATTTGTTGTTCTAGGTCACTAACTGCTATTCAACTCTGTTTGGCCACATTTATTACCAAATAGATGGTTCTGGATGTCTCAGGAAAAGTGACCATATTTCAAAATTAACAAAGGCATCCAAATAGCTTGCTATAACGTTTCGTTTGGATTGCTTATATGGTTCCGGAAATATAAACTGAATTGTTCGGTCATACATAAAATTCCATTGTCAAGTGGAATCTGAATTTTTTCCAAAGGGGAGAAAAATTTTTGATTCAAAATTTGAAATTTTAAAAACTGAACTCGCATTTTTGCTGTTAAATGTTTTTAAAATTCATAATTTTATGTGATATTGAAAAAACGTTGACAAAAATCTACGACTTTTTTATTGAACTTTGCAATTTGTTTACCTTTCCAATATATAAAGGTTATGCTGTTGCTACAAAAACCATCCGAGTTGCATATACTTTTCGAATCGTAAAATGTCTGTGTGTATGCATATGTGTGGACATTTATATCGGTTTCATTATTCACATTGGCTGTTATTGAATTTCAATTTGATCCTACCTCCTGTAACGGATTTCTTTCAGAGCGGTGAATCTAGGGATTGACTTTAATTATATTGATATTAGAATTGATCTGAGAAATACGATGAAATTAGATTTTTCAAAATTGAAATATACGTATAGCGAGTAAAATAAACTATTAATTTTTACCTGGAAAATTTTAAATTGTCGATGTCGTGATAGCCCTCGTCACAAGCGCACAGACTACTCTCTGCAAGCCCAATACGTCGCACATGCTCATCGAACGTGTAGCGGTTGAACATATGCCGGGACATTACACGAATGAAGTCTCGACCCACATTACTATTTATTACTACAAGTAATAAAGGTTTACGAAAATAGGTAATTTGGTACCCATATCCATATTCCGGTAGTATTTGATTTATCTTGAATTATGGTCACTTCGCTCCAAGGTTCAGAAGCTGATAGGAGTAAACATTTAAAACAAATACATATTTCGTGACTATAAATGACCTAGAACTAATAAACTGAGAATGTTGATCATTGTTGTCTGAAAAGGAGTAGCATGGAGTCGATTGGAATTAAGTATAATTGAAAACACATGGAACGCGTTCTATACAGACTCCTTCAGCAATTTTAATGTGTTCTAGACATGAGAAACCAGTCGACCGCAAAATATTATCTTCGTCGGTTCAAACGATATTTTGCAGTTGTGTTCGGTTTATGAATCTCCATAATTTTCTCTGTCAATTGCAGTATTTTGATACGAGAGCAATTTTTCAATAGGGCGTAGACGTTTCTTGGTGCATTAATTTCAAAAAGAAATTCGACTACTGTATTTTATACAGCAAATCTATCTGAGAACGAGTTACAGGAAATGAATACTTCTGTACGAAAAAAAATTACAGTGAAAAAATGTTGCCAGTTTTCAGTAAAACAATTTTTTTTTTTCGAGAGTTGTCCTACTGGAGCTGTAGAGCTAGGTTCTCGGAAGGGCTCCCCGTCAGAATCACATACTACAATTTGCAGACGAGACAGGCAATGTCGCCCAATAAAACACTGCATTAGGCCAATTATAGCGGGCCGTGATTCTGAATGTGATATTCATTGTACGGTTCTGGTATATGCGGGCGTAGGGACTCGCGATCGCGTGTATCATCGCGAAGGGCTCGAACATTTGTACGTTAACGTGCTCGATCGCGTGTGCGTTTGTATGTCGCGTGTGCGTTTTTATGTCGCGTGCGCTTTTGTATGTCGCGTGTGCTAACGTGTATGAACTTCGCGTGTATAAATTCTATTTGATAACCGTGTGCCTTTCGCATATTCGCGTGTGTTCTAGAATGATCGCGCGCGGACCGTGAATCTGATACTTAATTTTTGATTTTTGGTGTACGGTTCAGATTCCAGAAGAAAGTGGGTTCTTACATATCATTAGAATTCCCATTCATGTCGCCGTAGAACGCGTGGTCTAGTGGACATGAGCTTTATTTTTTTTTGATTGATCCAACTGAATGTATGGACCTAAATTGCTAGAATGAAGGCTAAAGATATCCGGACGTGACCGATTCATGATCGCGCGCGTTTGCGGGTTCGCGTTTGAGACCGCGTTTGTAACGTCGTAAGTACTAAAACGTTCACACAATTGCCGGAGTGTTATCAAGTTTACGCGATCTCGGGCATAGGTGTGCGTAGATGATCGCAAAGGGATTAAGCGATCGTATGTTGACGTGTTTGTCGCGTGTGCTCGCGCGTATGTGACTTCGCGTGTATAAATTCGATTTTGAAACCCTGCGGCCATTCATACATTCGCGGACCGTCATTCCGATCTTTAGCTTTCGGTGTACGGATCACATTCTGACAGGGAGAGAGTTACCCCATATCACTAGAGTTTCCGGTCATGTCGCCATGGAACGTTTTGTCTAGTGGATATGGGAGTTATTTTTCAATTTTATTATTTTTTTATTAATTAACAAGGACCTAGATTGTTGGTACCGAGGATAGACTTCCGGACGATCCCGATTCATGATGGCGCGAGCGCGGGAGTTTGTAGGTTGACGCTTGAGATCGTGTTGCTAAGTTTATGAGTGCTGAGATTTTCACCTTATCACCGGGGTGTAATCACGTTTGCGAGTTCGTGGGCGTAGGTTGCTTGGAAAATCGCGAGGGGCTCTAACGTTTGTGCGCTGATGTGATTTTGTAACGTGTGTTCTTGAATGGTCGCGCGAACCATGAGTCTGATATTAAATTTTCGGTGCGCGGTTAGAATTCTGGCAGAGAGTGGGATCGTTTATATCGATAGGGTTCCCGGTCATGTCGCCATGAGACGTGTTGTCTAATAGGTATGAGCGTATTTTCTTAATTGGTCCAGCTGAAGGCATGGACCTAGACTTCTAGGATCAAGGATAGACTTCCGAACGTGATCGATACGTAACCGCGTGCGCGAGGGCTTTTTTATAGGTTCATGCTTGAGACCGCGTTTGAGAATGTGTGAGTGTTAAGACGTTCACTATCACCATCTTTGTTGACCCAGCTGAAGGCGGGTGTATACTGGCAGTATAGGACTCGAAAAGAAGAAATAAAAGACAATATATGAGAGACGTAATAGATTAGATAGGTACAAGATAGAGCTGAAGTTATGATCATCACATGAAACATACATTAGTACTTCAAACACAACTAATACTTGAATAGCCAACCACCACACATAGCACATCCTTTCTCAATTATCTATTTGTTATTGGTTGATTGTTGGTTATGAGCTGGTAAATAGAGGAAAGGTATAGAACAGATAAAAGGCTCATATCAGCCCTCCCGGCCTCCTCGACACACCACTATCGAGGCGTATTGTAATCAACACCTTGAAGCGGGCTTCTTATATAAATCAAATCCTCAGTAGTCATAATGTTTGGTGGATTATTAACATGAGAACTAATTAACCTTTAGTAGTAGAACTTGGTGCAAATAAAAACTAAAAAGAACGAAGGTCCTTATATTTAGATAACTCTATTGAATCTATGGTGGCTTGATGATGTTTACAATACCGTCAATCCCATCAACCTGCGAGAGGGAGTTTTCAGTAAAACAAAATTTATACTAAAAATTTAAATTGCAAAAACATCCCATTTTTAAATTTTTTATATGTTGCTAACAAAAATCTAAAGAGTAAAGAAACATTTTGAATGCTATTGCATGATGGAGATCTTATCGGTAATTTTTTTCTAACAATGATTTTATGCATGTTTTTTTAATTTCAACTAATTGACATACAAAACTGTAGTTTTTTACACAATACAATTCCAAATGTCATTTTTTGACGGCGCCGGTGGTTGAGTGGTAAGCGTGACCGCCACTCATTCCAGTTGTCCTGGGTTCAATTCCAGCCGAGGTCGTTGAGATTTTTCTGAGGTGAAAAAATCTGTGGTCACGTCTTCCTTCGGAAGGGAAGTAAAGCCGTTGGTCTCCGGTCCATGAAATCGGTGGATCGATATCTAGTCCAGATAATTTTTGATTTTTGGTGTACGGTTCAGATTCCAGAAGAAAGTGGGTTCTTACATATCATTAGAATTCCCATTCATGTCGCCGTAGAACGCGTGGTCTAGTGGACATGAGCTTTATTTTTTTTTGATTGATCCAACTGAATGTATGGACCTAAATTGCTAGAATGAAGGCTAAAGATATCCGGACGTGACCGATTCATGATCGCGCGCGTTTGCGGGTTCGCGTTTGAGACCGCGTTTGTAACGTCGTAAGTACTAAAACGTTCACACAATTGCCGGAGTGTTATCAAGTTTACGCGATCTCGGGCATAGGTGTGCGTAGATGATCGCAAAGGGATTAAGCGATCGTATGTTGACGTGTTTGTCGCGTGTGCTCGCGCGTATGTGACTTCGCGTGTATAAATTCGATTTTGAAACCCTGCGGCCATTCATACATTCGCGGACCGTCATTCCGATCTTTAGCTTTCGGTGTACGGATCACATTCTGACAGGGAGAGAGTTACCCCATATCACTAGAGTTTCCGGTCATGTCGCCATGGAACGTTTTGTCTAGTGGATATGGGAGTTATTTTTCAATTTTATTATTTTTTTATTAATTAACAAGGACCTAGATTGTTGGTACCGAGGATAGACTTCCGGACGATCCCGATTCATGATGGCGCGAGCGCGGGAGTTTGTAGGTTGACGCTTGAGATCGTGTTGCTAAGTTTATGAGTGCTGAGATTTTCACCTTATCACCGGGGTGTAATCACGTTTGCGAGTTCGTGGGCGTAGGTTGCTTGGAAAATCGCGAGGGGCTCTAACGTTTGTGCGCTGATGTGATTTTGTAACGTGTGTTCTTGAATGGTCGCGCGAACCATGAGTCTGATATTAAATTTTCGGTGCGCGGTTAGAATTCTGGCAGAGAGTGGGATCGTTTATATCGATAGGGTTCCCGGTCATGTCGCCATGAGACGTGTTGTCTAATAGGTATGAGCGTATTTTCTTAATTGGTCCAGCTGAAGGCATGGACCTAGACTTCTAGGATCAAGGATAGACTTCCGAACGTGATCGATACGTAACCGCGTGCGCGAGGGCTTTTTTATAGGTTCATGCTTGAGACCGCGTTTGAGAATGTGTGAGTGTTAAGACGTTCACTATCACCATCTTTGTTGACTCAGCTGAAGGCGGGTGTATACTGGCAGTATAGGACTCGAAAAGAAGAAATAAAAGACAATATATGAGAGACGTAATAGATTAGATAGGTACAAGATAGAGCTGAAGTTATGATCATCACATGAAACATACATTAGTACTTCAAACACAACTAATACTTGAATAGCCAACCACCACACATAGCACATCCTTTCTCAATTATCTATTTGTTATTGGTTGATTGTTGGTTATGAGCTGGTAAATAGAGGAAAGGTATAGAACAGATAAAAGGCTCATATCAGCCCTCCCGGCCTCCTCGACACACCACTATCGAGGCGTATTGTAATCAACACCTTGAAGCGGGCTTCTTATATAAATCAAATCCTCAGTAGTCATAATGTTTGGTGGATTATTAACATGAGAACTAATTAACCTTTAGTAGTAGAACTTGGTGCAAATAAAAACTAAAAAGAACGAAGGTCCTTATATTTAGATAACTCTATTGAATCTATGGTGGCTTGATGATGTTTACAATACCGTCAATCCCATCAACCTGCGAGAGGGAGTTTTCAGTAAAACAAAATTTATACTAAAAATTTAAATTGCAAAAACATCCCATTTTTAAATTTTTTATATTTTGCTAACAAAAATCTAAAGAGTAAAGAAACATTTTGAATGCTATTGCATGATGGAGATCTTATCGGTAATTTTTTTCTAACAATGATTTTATGCATGTTTTTTTAATTTCAACTAATTGACATACAAAACTGTAGTTTTTTACACAATACAATTCCAAATGTCATTTTTTGACGGCGCCGGTGGTTGAGTGGTAAGCGTGACCGCCACTCATTCCAGTTGTCCTGGGTTCAATTCCAGCCGAGGTCGTTGAGATTTTTCTGAGGTGAAAAAATCTGTGGTCACGTCTTCCTTCGGAAGGGAAGTAAAGCCGTTGGTCTCCGGTCCATGAAATCGGTGGATCGATATCTAGTCCAGATAGTGGAATCACCTCTCTGGCGTCGGTAAAGAAGAAGTATATCCAACTTCTATACTATACTAACAAAAATATCCTCCTCCCGTGATACTTGTGGAGTGCGCAGTAGTATATGGCCTTTAGCAAAAGCAAGTATCGGACTAACAATTCCTTCCCTTTCCTTCCGCGATCTACGTTCGGGCCTGGCCGGCGCCGGTATTGATCAGAAACACTTTAGGATTACCAGGAGTTGCACATTGAAAGATATTTCGCTAATCCCAAGCATAATTATCTACTGATTCCCTGTGCAACTTCAGCTAGTCCCGATCGATAACGGAGTAGCAGCCAGGGGTGGTCGCACAAGCTTAAGCACAAGCTCAATACAATTCTAAATGTCATTTTAAATCAAAATGCCAAATTCTTTCAAAGTGCGATAGTTGTTGAGATATTTTGAATTTTGCTCAAACAAAAACAATTAATTCGTGTAATTATTGTAGTTATTCACGTTACCTCATTATAACATGTCAATAAGCTAATGTTTATCGTTTTAAATTTTCAATAAAGTTTTCAATAAAAAAAAGTTTTCCTTGCAACTTTTGACATATTTTTATCATTCATACTATTTGCAGTCAAAAATACAATTTTCTTTCTGAATTTGATTATATACGTCATTTTAAATCAAAATTTTAATAACAAACATTTTTTTAAAATGTGGTAGTTCTCGAGATATTTAAAATTTTGTTTTAACAACACAGTTGTTTTATTTAATTTCGACCTTTTCAAGTTATTTGCGTTTCTACATCTACAACAATAAGTTTTAAAAAAGATGCATCATATTTCCTGTAACTTTCTCATCAACGTCAAGGCGATATTGTAAACCATTTGAAAGTTATTCGAAAACAATCAGTATATTTTTCAACCATAAACTATATAGTTGAATAATATTTTGGTTGTTTTCCTATAACTTGCAAATGGTTTACAAAATCGTTGTGTTGTCAAAGAGAAAGTTACAGGAAATTTTTTAAGCCTTTTGAAAAACCAATTGTTGTTGATATAAAAATGCAAATAACTTTTGAAAAGGTCGTAATAAAATAAATTAATTGTTTTGTTTAAACAAAATTTAAAGTATTTCGAGAACTATTACATTTCAGAAACTTTTTGCTATGGGCATTTTGATTTAAAATGGCGTTTAAAATTATATTCAAGAAGAAAATTGTATTTTTGACTACAAATAGTATCAATTATAGAAATATGTCGAAAGTTGTTATGAAAACATTTTTATTGAAAGCTTCTCCATGAATACACAAAATTTTTACGCTTTTAAAGTGATAAAAATTAGATTATTAACTTTTTATGATGGGTAACATAAATAATTTAGAAGAAAACCTGTATTAATCCACCTAGTGGTACGATTGATCCTATCTCATTTATCCAAACTTAGCTGGTTTTGTTCAAGAAAATTGTGGAAATGTGTATTACATTCTTATTATACTTAGCAGGTATTCCATGACTACCACGAAAGTAGTCACTGACTCACATTAAATAAAAAAATATAATATTTAATTAGCTTAATCAGCATGAGTTCAATGTTATCTTCATGTGATTATATTTTGAAATGTTGATGGAATATGTTTGGAAGTGATGGGGGTAGGGGGTTGGTAGAGTGGGAGTGGATGATGCGCCAGAAATCCTTCATCTTATTTCGGTATATGGGGTGGACGAAGGAAATGCGCGTATGAGGGAGAGGAGTGATGAAGAAGAGGTGTAAGGGCAAGGGAAGGGACGGAGGGATGGCGACACAATACTCAACTGCAAATTTTGCCTTCCATTTGAGACTTGGTATGAGAAAATCGATTCAGTCATCACTTCAGTGACTTCAATTGTGCAATATGCCAGGAATCTGGGACTTCCGGAATCGTCGACAGTGGACAATATATTCCAAGAATTTTTGATTGTCAATCATTAACCTAGACGTGTGAATCGAAGTAATTTGGTGACCATTTCAATAGTTTTTAGCCTCTGAGGTATTACGATTGTAACGATTTATATGGGAAATTCCAGTGTAACCTTATTAATCAACCTGTAATTTCGGAACCAAGAGTCACAACCGAATGAAACTCAGCTGCTGTCAAAGGTGTTACTGTATCTTTCATTTGAAAATAAATTTGCAAAAATCGGTAGAAAATTTGCTGGGAAATAGGTGTGATATTAGCTTACCCTAGTAACAAATTTAGTTTTGTGATAGTTTTATAGCCACTGATAAAATACAGATTGCACTTGCAGCGTGCTATAAAACTTCAATTGTTACTTGGGTTAGGAACTTGGCGAGTTCCACCGGAGGTCAATGTGGCCAAAGCTGTCTTGATTAATCAATAGTGATTCAGACCCGCAACCCACTTTAATATGTTTTACATCATAGTTGTACCAGTTTATATGGGAATTTGCTATGTGACCGCAATCTTCAACCCGTAACTCCGAAACCGGAAGTCGGACCAACTCAAAATTCAATAGCAACTTATGGGAGTGTTATACCTTTAAGATGAAATTAAGTTTGTGAAAATCGGTTCGGCCATCTCTGAGAAAATTGTGTGAGTTCAAATGACACACTCACATATATCTGCACACAGACATTTTCCGATCTCGACGAACTGAATCGAAAGGTAAATGACACTCAGCCCTCCGGGCCTCGTTTAAAAAATTGATTTTTGCATTGATTGCATAGCTTTTCTTTTTAAGAGAAAGACAAAAGGTGCGAAATCGGCACAGTCCCAAAAAATCGATTTTCATCAAACAATTTTTTTTAGATAACATAAAATCTCGACGTATCATACATTTCAAAGATGTTTGGCATCAAAAATACGAATTCGATTTCTGAAATTTCATGAGGTTCTTCCTGGGGGATTCCATGAGAGACCGGCCGACCTCAAAATCGATTCGAAAGCATCTTTACAGCTGTGTTCGGTTTATGAATCTCCATACATTTTCTGGCAATTCCAATATTTGGATGCAAGAGTAATTTTTCAAAAGGGCGTAGACGTTTCTACGTGCAATAACTTCCAAATTTTTTTGGTCAATTACCCTATTTTATATAACAAAACTATCTGAGAACGAGTTACAGGGAATGAATACTTCTATAAGAAAAAAATATGCACTGAAATAAATGTTGTGTCATTTTTCACAAAACCGGAAATTTATATTAAAAATTTGAATTCCAAAAAAAAACATTTTTTCTATTTTTTAAATTTTGTCTACAAAAACCTAAAGAGAAAATAAAAATTTTGAATGTAATTGCATGAAGGAGAACTTATCGATAAAAAGTTTTTCAAACAATAACTTTATACATGTATTTAAATTTCGTCCTAATTGACGTACAAAATTGTGATTTTATTACAGAATATAATTCTAAGTATCATTTTAAATCAAAATTCATTTAACAAAAATCTTCCAAAATGGAATAGTTTTCGAGATATTTGGAATTTTGCTCCAACAAAAACAATAAATTTGTGTAATTATGCCTTTTTAGAATATCAACATTCTAATGTTTGTCGTTTTAAAGACGTAAACAAAAAATTTTCAGTGTGTTTGAATCATGGAGAAGCTTTTAATAAACAAAGTTTTCCTAACTAAAACTTTCGGCATATTTTTATAATTCATACTATTTGCCGCCAAAATATTTTTTTTAATAGGAAAAAAAATAAATTAGAATGCTCATGACAAAAATTATTATTCTGCAATAAAATTACATTTTTTAAATAAAATTTTTTTCTACAGGCAATTAGTATGAAATTTGAAACATGTGTAAAGTTTTCACTGAAAAGTTCTCCATCATGCAATCACATTCAAAATGTTTCTTTTCTCTTTAGGTTTTTGTTGACAAAATATAAAAAAATAAAAAAATGGGTTTTTTGCATTTTAAATTTTTAATATAATTTTCTGGTTTTGTGAAAAATGACAGTATTTTTTTTCGGTGTGATTTTTTTCGTGAAGGAGTATTCATTCCCTGTAACTCGTTTTGCTGTATAAAATAGAGTAACTGAACAAAAAAATTTGAAATTAATGCACGTAGAAACATCTACGCCTTTTTAAAAAATTGCGTTTGAGTCAAAATAATTTTTTTGGTTGTTGAAAATGTTTAGACTTCCATGCCTGTGAAACTTGTAAAGTTTCATCGGAATATAAAATAGTCGTCACGATTTTGGAGATTTTCGGACGGATCTTCGTGAAAGTCCTCACATACGATAATAGGTAAGATGACCGAATTCTCGCATCATACATTTATATCTGTAAAACTGAAGGCAATACATCAAAAATAAAAAACAATGAGTTGTATGCAATAGTCTGCACTTATCTGTCAATTTTGCTCGATCTATCCAAATCAAAAACAGTAAACAAATGAACATTGAAAACCCTTCGAATTGGCTCTGGGTTCTTCTATATAGAAATATGGAGCTGAAGTATGTCGTATCAGAATAAAAATTCGGCAAAGTATTGTAGTACTAATGCAGAAAGAGCACCGGAAATTCTATAAGTCAGTTTTCGTCAAGAAACTAAAACACCGAAGTTGTTCCGCAGAAAGAACTATTCTCCAACAAACCATTACCTGGAAAGTACCAATTCTTGGAAAACAATATTTCCTTTCGCAGAAAAGTATTACCAAAATTTAACAAATAACCAGATATTCATTCCCCAGAAATTCTTAGCTGACGGTTGCCCTCGCAATCAAAATGCTGCCTTTCAAACAACAGGTGCAGATAGGCTGCCAAACCAGACATTTCTTATTGATCTTGGACAATTTCATTTGTTTGAAAATGTTTGCAATTTCCAACTTCCCCCCAATCTACACATTTTGGCTATCAACAAACATTTCTCAAACACATTAATACGTTGGTGACTGTTGATACATATGTATACTTTTACGATTTCGTGCAAATTGGTCGGATTTTCGCAATGCTCGAGCAAAACTTTGCTCCTCTTGCTTGAAGACCATTTTTATAACTGAAGAGCAAACGGTAAAATCGAATAGGGGTAAAATTCTGCACACTCCTATAAACCATCCATAAATGACTTAACATTATATGGGGGAGGGGGGAGTTTTGTATTTTGTGATGACGTGTGACGACAGGGGGGTAGGTGGTCATGTCATGCTACGTAGCTTTTTTAAAGGGGAATGGGTTAACCTGATGTCACGACAACCTTACCCGTTTCATCTAACTAACATCGTTCTTTACTTTTTTTTATTTTTTACGGCGACAAGGGGTGGGGGGAGAGTTACCGTCAAGCTACGTAATTACCAGGGGGTATTTAGAATTTTGTGACGAAATGCTACGATGGGGTAGGGGGGTGTTAAAAATTCCTCACTAAAAAAGCTACGTCATTTATGGATGACAAAATAAGAGGTACGCAGGGGTTTTAAATAAATGTTTACATGAAATACATCACGTTTAAGTGGACCAAATTTTGGTCGTAACACGTAATTTGCTACTTCATGTAACTGTTTCAAACAATTTGTAATCCGATTCACCATCTGAAACGTGTTGTTACTCTAAACAACGCTTTCCCCGAGCCCGAGGAACTACTCAGCCATAGAAAAGTTCTTTCTGAACAGCACATTGAGAATTAGCGAAAACATAACCACCACATTTATATATAAGTGCCAACTGAATAATTCTTAAAATAACTCAATCAAAATAATGATAACAATTCAAATATTTAGGTGTGCGTACTTTGTTTAAATTCTCATTATTTTTGTAATCACAATAAGCATTTAAGTGAATAAAATCTAAAGGAATCGTTTGTTAGAAATTTAGTTGAGAAAATTGAATTTTCAGTCAAGTAATTTTCTGGGCTTTGGTACTTTGTGGAAATTAGTTTTCTGGGAATTGATGTATTCTGGTAAATGTATTTCTAAGGAAAAAGGTTCGAATTTGAGAGAGAGTTTTGGAAGTTAGTGAGCCCCTTATTCTAGTTCTACAGTTTAAACGTTCAAAATGTGATTTACAACAATATAAATTCGATTATTTTATCGCTGTGTCAGTCAGCAGACTCAAGGTGTATTGGTAATAACACAAATTACTGTTTCATGTTACCCCACATGAATCGTTTATATAGTTAAATCGTTATCTTGCGTATATTTGAGTTGGTTAGCAATCATATATCTAACAGTAACGTTTACTGTTGTATACTCGATCTGTACGTAAGGGATACTAATGATATGCTCTTACCATTGAAGTGGAGCTAAATTGTAAACATTATAGCGTTGTCTCCCAAGTAACATTTATAGTTTTATAGCATGCTACATATGCAATCTATGTTTTATCGGTGGCTATAAAACTACCCTTTACGGTATTGTTATTGAATTGTTACTAGGGCTATCCATCGGAACAGAAACATGTTGCTCCGCTGTTGCAAGTTACCCCGTTTGACGGTAATGCTAATTAGGCTAATTAACTATGATATTTTTTGTTTCGAATGTTACAGCGTCGACATTTAGTTTATCAAATTCGTGGCTGGCGAGCCATTGTATATAGGTGCAAGGTGTACTAAGAATTTAATGGACATTTCCACAATTTTATTAAACATAACCAGCCATGGAATCAGAGTTTGGTGATATGAGAAAGGCACAATTGCACCACTAGGTGGATTTAAAAAGGTTTAATATGTAAGAGATCAATCTAACAAAATCGATTTTATTTTAAAGAGCTCAGAACAATTGAGTACTAGAATGATTGTGATATTTTTGCCATTCTCGTGTAGCTTATGCAATCGCTCTAAACACTGAAGTTTTAACAAAGGCCCGGAGGGTCAAGTCTCATAAACCTATCAACTCAGTTCGACGAGATCGGAAAATGTCCATATGTGTATGTATGTGTGCATGAGGCAAATAATGTCACCTTTGATTCTCATAGATGCCTGGACCTATTTACACAAATGAAAGGTACAACCTTCCGATCGGTTGTGTTGAATCGGACTTGCGGTCCCTAGGTTACGGGTTGAAGAAAGCTGTAACACAGCATATTCTCATATAAAAGAGTCCACCATGAAGTCCAAACGATGTAATACACATTAAAATATGTGCGACATTACTTGAATTTACGAGTCTAGATCCCTAATGACCAATCGAAGTAGCTTTGATCACAATGACCACTTATGACGCTTCTTGATCAGTGCTGCGGAATTTTAAAATCAGTTTCCTAATTCTGCTTGTATTTACCGAAACCAACATTCAGATTCACCGCCTCCCTCATTCATTGACTTTCCACTTGATTGAAATTTCATGCAAAATTGAACACTCTAGTGCAAGGGAAATACAACAAACCGAAGCATTTATTTGTTGTTATTTGGACAGTTTGAAGACAGAAGATGACATCTTCTACATTTTCGAAGCCTAAGTGAACTGCGTAATCTATATCTGGTGCACTTTTGCTCAATATAATCCCTCTCGTCGCTATCATAGAAACAAAATTCAGTTTGCTTCTGAAACCGGACATATCCGAACCAGAATGCGCTGTATCGGGAAAACGAATGACGAAGGAAATCGCGGCGGGCATGAATTGAATTTCGTTTCTGTTTCAAGTTCATGCAGGGAGGTCAATGTTTTTAAGCTCTGTTCTTGATGCCCCCAGGGAACTTGCTTACTTGCAAGTTAATGTCACACCTATTGACCGATTTTTACAAACTTTTTATAAACTTCGATCTGCAGTGATGGCCAATCAAAGATTCTTTAAAGTTATTGTCCACTATCGACAATTCCGGAAGTCCCAGGTATTGGGCATATTCCAAAACTAAACCCATACCAGCTATTCGGCGATAGTTGAACCGATTTTCACATCACAAACCAAGCATGAAATAGAAGGTTTAAAATATGGCTGGTGCACCCCAGGTCATACCTTCACCTCCATCTCGAAATCTCGTTGGTCATATTGACGATTATAAAAGGTCATTGCAGTCCCTGGAAAAAGTCCATTTCTCAAAATTACCAAACTCATGTCAGTTTCTCGAATATGGTTGGACCGATTTTCACAAAATTAGTCTCAAATGATATACCTTCATAGACTGCCGCAAAATTTTGTACGGATCGGTTATATTGTTCCGGAAATATAGACTGAATCGTCCGGTTACATATGAAACTTCCATATAAGCCGGCACAATCATTTTGCCTTTCTCATATAGAAACGTTTTGCAATAACTCGGGAAATCGTCAACCTAATCCTGGTCTGGAGGGCCGCGTATCGTATACAAACCGATTTCGAGATCGGACATTTTTTTCAATCACGAGAAATAGTTTCGCCTTCGACGATAAATTTCGTGTAATATACACACAAAAAATGATGAAATTTACACGACCTGTAAACCGCCTTGGTTGAAAACAAATATTGCTTGAATCGAAAATATGATTGAAAATCAAATTAAAATCAATGCACATAAATAAAGCATAAAAACATATGATTTTGCACTTTTATCCGTATAATATTCCAGGTAACATATTTTTCAATCATATTCAAATAAAATTATTTGGTCATTCAGTTAATCAAACTATAATTTTCAATCAACGTGTAAAATTATATCAAAATCCGTTGAAAAAGTACATGTATTTGTGGAATGATTTAATTTTACATCTATTTTCATTCTACAAATTTTTTCTGCGAATACTAAATACGAAAAATTACAAAAAAATTGTTGTTCAAGTCACCATGTTTTAGTTCGTGAAATGAACGAAACCAACTATTTACAATGCACGAAAATGCTCGGATCCGTGGTTGAACCTATTTGTAGCAGATTTACGAATAAATTCATTCAGCGAATAGATTTTTTGTGCATAATAATTTTAAGGATTCCTCCAAAAAATTGTTTATATTATCAAAGATGCTCGTAAATATTAGAAAGGCTTTACTATATTTCATCAAACAGTTCGTTTGGCTAATGAATTACATTTGTAATAAGCCTACGAAAGTCATAACAGTTTTTGCAACCGGCCGAGACGGTTGTGCCTCCAGGTGGAAGGTTTTGTTCTCGAGAGAGTGACGGAGTGCGAGACGCTGTATGCGTTTTTGTGGGAGAGAGAGAGAGACCAGTTTGTTAAGTGTGAGTCGACAGTTGATACGTCGGAGGCGTGGTCAACGGCATCCTCGGTGTTTTGACAGCAAACCGCGGGTAGACGAATTTGCCTACCGCGGTGGCAGAAATCGAAAGTGATCGTGCCTGTACACACAGAAAAAATATATTGTATTGGTGTCGTCGGGCAATTCTAATCGACGAGAGGGGAAGCGTCACAGGTAGACCCATTTGCTCTATTCGTCTACCGCAGAAGTGGTACGACGAATAAGGAAAACAAGTGGCACCGAAAAGTGCCGCATCGACAGTGGGATTTTCGCAGCAAGCCACAGGTAGCCACATTTGTTTACCGCGGCGGTGGAAACGGAGAGAGCGCTGTGGTGGTGATACCGACGAGCAGCTTAACCGGAGAGAGTTTTGAAGTGTTGCAGGTAGGCCTATTTCTCTACTGAAGAAGCAACGCGACGAAGAAGGACAGCAAGTGTCACATTGTCAAACAACGGGCACCGAGTTTACAACGTAACACATGAGGTGTGTTCTACAGGTATAACAGGTATATTTTTCATTCCTTTTGTGATAGTTTTTCTTGCTAGGTAAAATGGATGAAGAGATGGGAGAACGAGTAACAGACCCTCCCCCTAAGCCTTATGCTGAAAATGTAAATCCGACTAGAATTAAAATTTACCCAGAGTCGTCAACGGGACCATGGATTGTATTTATTAGGCGTAAAGTAAAGGCGCTAAATATTATTCAAATTTCGAAAGATTTGACTTCGCGATTCTCGGATGTAAAAGAGATCGTCAAAGTCAATAAAGATAAAATACGCATTGTCGTTGGTAGTCTCAAACAAGCCAATGCAATTGCTTCTTGCGAGCTTTTTACGCGTGAGTATAGAGCGTATATTCCTTCAAAGGAAATTGAAATTGATGGGGTCATCACAGAATCGAGTTTGACTGTTGATGACATAATTAAGCATGGGGTTGGTCGTTTCAAAGACACCATACTTAAAGACGTAAAAATACTGCATAAAATTAAAATGCAAGCAATTGCATTCAGTATCACACGAAGGAGATAAAAAAGTTTATCGACTGTCTGACTCATTTCGAGTGACTTTCGCTGGGTCTGTGCTGCCCAACTATGTCATTATCGATAAGATTCGTCTCCCTGTTCGCCTTTTTATCCCTCGTGTAATGAATTGCCTTAATTGCAAACAGCTTGGCCACACAGCCACTTACTGTTCCAATAAGGCACGGTGTGGCAAATGTGGGGGTTCTCATCAAGAGGATACATGCAATGAAAATTCAGAAAAATGTTTAATGTGCGGAGAAAACTCACATGAGCTCCCTGCATGCCCCATTTATAAATTGCGTGAGGATAAAATTAAACGATCCTTGAAGGAGAGGTCTAAGCGCTCCTATGCAGAAATGTTGAAAAATGCTACCCCTAAACCCATCTTCTTAGAAAACACTTACACATCTCTATTTTCGGAACAGTCTGACTCTGACGGAGCGTGCGAAGGTACATCATTTGTTTTACCCGGAAATTCCAGAAAAAGAAAACAGTCTTCTTTTCCCAAGCTGCCAAGAAAGGGCCGTAAAATTTCTCCACCAATAGATAAACTGCGCCCAAAACCGAAAAATTCCGATTCAAAACCGAATTCAATTCCGCCCGGTTTTGGGAACGTACAATCCAAACAGAACACCATTACTGGAAATAATAAAATTTCGACTTCCTCTGAGCCTCAGCCGGGGGTAGGATTATTGAAATTTTCTGAAATTGTTGATTGGATTTTTAAAGCATTCAATATTTCTGAACCACTAAAGAGTATACTTTCAGCTTTCCTCCCAACAATTAGAACATTTTTAGAGCAGTTGATTGCTCAATGGCCCATCCTTGCAGCGATTGTATCTTTCAATGGGTAATTCACCTCCTCCAATGAAAGATTCCATCACTGTTTTACAGTGGAATTGCAGAAGTATCATACCTAAAATTGATTCCTTAAAAATTTTACTGCATAATTTAAAATGTGATGCTTTTGCTCTATGTGAAACATGGCTTACCTCAAACATTAATTTCAACTTAAATGATTTCAACATTATTCGCCTAGACCGAGACACCCCGTATGGAGGAGTGCTTCTAGGAATTAAAAAGTGCTATTCTTTCTATAGAATTAACATCCCCTTGTTTGCGGGCATTGAGGCTGTAGCTGTCCAAACGAACATTAAAGGCAAAGACATGTCTATCGCTTCTATATATATACCTCCCAAAGTTCAAATTGGACAACGTAAAATTTTTGAGGTAGTGGAATCCATGGCTGCTCCGCGTCTGATACTGGGAGACTTCAACTCGCACGGAGTATTGTGGGGTTCCCTCTACAATGATAATCGATCCTCTTTGATATACAATGTTTGTGACGAATTTAATATGACAGTTTTAAATACTGGCGAAACAACACGCATCCCCAGACCTCCTGCACGTCCAAGTGCATTAGATCTATCTCTGTGCTCGACATCACTTCGGTTAGATTGCACGTGGAAGGTTGTACCTGATCCTCACGGTAGCGATCATTTGCCAATCGTTGTTTCAATTAACAGTGAATTAGGCCTTACGAATTCAATCAATGTTCCTTATGACTTAACACGAAATATTGATTGGAAAACATACGAAACATTAATTTCCACTTCTCTTGCTTCGACAGAAGAGCTACCCCCTACCGAAGAATATGAATTCTTAGCGGGTTTAATTATTGAAGCAGCAGAACAAGCCCAAACGAAATGCAATCCTGGAATGACAATAAATAGACGGCCCCCTAATCCTTGGTGGGACAAAGAGTGCTCTGATGCATATGAAGCTAAACAAGTTGCCTACAAAGAAATTATGAAACAGAAAGGGGGTATACGTGAGAACTTTGAAAATTATTTCATTTTGCAAAACAAATTTGACAGTATACGTCGTGCCAAAAAATCTAGTTATTGGAGACACTTCGTTAATGGCTTGTCAAGAGAAACATCAATGAGTACTCTTTGGAACACAGCCAGAAGAATGAGGAATCGAAACATGACTAATGAAAGCGAAGATTTTTCGAATCGTTGGATATTTAATTTTGCCAAGAAAATTTGTCCCGATTCTGCTCCTGCGCAGAAAATCACTCGCGATGCTCCCACAAGTAACGATTTCATAGATTCGCCCTTGACAATGATGGAATTCTCAATTGCACTCCTCTCATGCAACAATAATGCTCCGGGACTAGACAGAATTAAATTCAACTTGGTGAAGAATCTGCCTGACCTAGCAAAAAGACGCTTGTTGAATCTTTTCAATAAGCTTCTTGAGCAGAACATTGTCCCGCACGACTGGAGACAAGTGAGAGTTATCGCTATTCCAAAACCGGGAAAGCCAGCCTCCGATCATAACTCGTATCGACCGATTGCAATGCTATCCTGCATCAGGAAATTGTTGGAAAAAATTATCCTACGACGTCTCGACAATTGGGTTGAGGCGAACGGCTTGCTATCAGATACCCAGTTTGGTTTTCGGAGGGGAAAGGGAACGAATGATTGTCTGGCGCTTCTTTCGTCAGAAATCCAACTCGCTTACGCAAAAAAAGAACAAATGGCGTCTGTGTTCTTAGACATAAAAGGAGCATTCGACTCAGTCTCCATTGATGTTCTCTCGGAGAAGCTACATCAATGTGGTCTTTCACCGATATTAAATAATTATTTATACAATTTATTGTCAGAAAAGCACATGCATTTTTCATATGGCGATTTGGCGACACTCAGAATAAGTTACTTGGGCCTCCCACAAGGCTCTTGTCTAAGCCCCCTTCTCTATAATTTTTACGTGAATGACATTGATAATTGTATTGTCAGCCCATGCACTTTAAGACAACTTGCAGATGATGGGGTGGTTTCTGCCACAGGACCAAAAGCTATAAATTTACAACAACCATTGCAAGATAGCTTGGATAATTTATCAATTTGGGCTTTAAAGCTGGGCATCGATTTCTCTACGGAGAAAACAGAGTTGGTCGTTTTCTCAAGGAAGCGTGATCCAGCTCAGCTTCAGCTTCAATTGGTTGGTAGAACGATAGCCCAAGTCCTGACTTTTAAATACCTTGGAATTTGGTTCGATTCTAAAGGCACATGGGGAGGCCACATTAGGTATCTAATAACGAAATGCCAACAAAGGATAAATTTTCTGCGAACAATAACTGGATCATGGTGGGGTTCTCATCCAAGTGACATGATAAGATTGTATCAAACGACAATACTTTCAGTAATGGAATATGGGTGCATCTGTTTCCGTTCAGCTGCGAACACTCACATTATTAAACTGGAACGGATACAGTATCGTTGTTTACGAATAGCCCTAGGTTGCATGCAGTCGACCCATACAATGAGTCTTGAAGTACTAGCGGGAGTTCTTCCTTTAAAAGACCGATTCTGGGATCTCTCTTCTCGTTTACTTATTCGATGTGAGGTTATGAACCCACTGGTAATTGAAAATTTTGAAAGACTTGTCGAGCTTCAACCCCAAACCAGATTCATGACAGTGTATTTCAATCACATGTCACAAGAAATAACGCCTGCTAGGTATGTTCCCACATACGTCAATATACTAGATATTCCTGAATCCACTTTATTCTTCGACACGTCCATGCAAGCAGAGATTCGTGGAATTCCGGATCATCTACGCTCGCGGGAGATCCCTAAAATATTCACAAGTAAATATCAACACATAGACTGCCTTAAAATGTTTTACACTGATGGGTCACGAATCAGTGAGGCCACTGGTTTCGGTATTTTCAACAATAATTTTTCAATTTCTCTCAAACTTGCAGAACCCGCCTCTGTTTATATAGCGGAACTAGCAGCAGTTCACTATAGTTTTCAAATAATTAATACTTTACCCCCGAACCATTACTTTATCCTCACTGATAGTCTCAGCACAATTGCAGCTCTACGCTCAAAGAGGATTGATAATCACGATCCATTCTTTTTGGTGAAGATACGAGAATCTCTGAGTAACCTGACAAGAAAATGTTATAAATTTACCCTAGTGTGGCTCCCCGCCCATTGCTCTATTGCGGGCAATGAGAAAGCTGATAATTTAGCCAAGATTGGTGCACTAGATGGTGAAATATATGAAAGACCCATCGCTTACAATGAATTTTATAGCGCTTCTCGACAGAGGACACTTGCTAGTTGGCAAACATCTTGGGACAATGGAGATATGGGACGATGGCTACACTCAATTATCCCTAAAGTATCAACGAAGGCATGGTTCAAAAGATTGGATGTAAGTCGGGACTTCATCCGTGTGATGTCTAGGCTCATGTCCAATCATTATACTTTAGATGCGCATCTCCGTCGTATTGGGCTCGCTGAGGGTAATCATTGTGCTTGTGGAGAAGGTTACCATGACATTGAGCATGTTGTTTGGTCCTGCACTGAATATCGTGAAGCCAGATCACAATTAGTAGATTCTTTACAAGTCCGAGGAAGACCAATCCATGTTACTGTTAGAGACATCCTGGCGTATCGCGATCCTCTATACATGGAACTTATCTATCATTTTCTAAAAACAGCGTCTGTCAGAATTTAATTAAATTCATCCCCTCATACTCTCATCCAAGGCTAATCATTCACCAATTAAAGTGTCCTAGAATATTTAGTTTTTAAATTTAGACAATAACAGAAAAAAAGTAAATAAATGCACCCGAAAATACTAGATCATTATGAAATACAACAATGTAAGGAAAAAAGCAAACAATAAAGTGATTTCAGTGTTAGTTTTAGACAAAGTACTAGTATAGTTAAAATTAGTCTTAAGGATTTTTGTAACGTGCTATGTAAAAAAAAGAAACTGGCGTAAAAAGCTTTTGCAAATGCCGTGTCAAATAAACGTATGGAAAAAAAGCCTACGAAAGTCGTTCCATGGTTTTTACGAAAAACTGGTTATAAAAATAAAAGCGCTTCCGTAGAATTACGAATGATTCATCATATGTGCGAAAAATTCGTTTGTTTTACGAAAGTTTTCTCTACGAAACCTATTCACAGCAGATTTACAAAAATATTCCCTCAGTGTGAATTCAAACTAGTAGCTGGGTTTTCAGTATCTGTATGTAGGGTATTATAGATAATTGATTTTATCCGTTAGAGTCAAAAATTAATGAGATTGACGGAATTGTAAACAATTATTATACTTTTAATATAACAAATTTTCGTATAGGTTCAACTATTAGTGTTGGTCAGCAATAGAGTGACAAAAAATGACCCCTATCGGCCCACCCCGGAGTCGATTTATAGTCCCACCAGGAGTACTTGCTCCGAATTTGAAGCAAATCGGGCAAGTCTAGCTACCGGACCAACGACCTGAAGTTTGTATGGGATTTTTCGACAAACTACATGGAGAAAATCCACTAGCTCGTTTTTTCGTCGCTAGGTGGCACTGTATGCATCCTATATCACCGTAAGTGAAAATAAGAAAGATGATTTAATTGTCTACAACTTTGTTAAAGACTGCTAGAAAATCCGGCTTTGTTAAAAGAAGTTATTAATCTTTTAACGAAGTTATGTCTGAGTCAGTTTTGCATGGGGACTAGCTGTGCATGGTTGTGTATCAATACTCCATTCCCATGAATTATCCATTTTTGTGAAATAATGATTAGATTTAGCTCAATGGTATGTTCAGAAGAGTTTTGGTACATAATACGAATTATGTTTTGGTTAGAAAATGTATGTTTCAAGTGTGACTACATAGAGGGCGCAAACACTAACTTTTGAACGGAGAGAGATATAAATTAAGCGTCTTCTACAAAGTTGTAGAACAGGCATTTTGTAATAACTCCACTGAACATCTTGATATTCTATCTCCATTTTATAAAAAAATGTCAGTGCAATTGGAACTGGTAATAGTGAATACTCGACTGACGAAAGTTAAGTACTGAACTTCTTTTGAACACACACTTTTCAGGGTGTATCGACCAATCAACAGCGACTGCCCCTGAGTTCTTTTCAGGTAGTTGTAATGCGTGGGCATTTTCTCGTAGATAAAATCAAATTGCACGCTCGTATAAGACTGGGAACTACGGATAAAAACAAAATTTGCTCTTGAACTCTACCTGTCCAACTTGTCAGTCATGGGCGTAACTTGCAAACTTGCGCTCAAACAAAAATATTTATGCCTGATATGAGTCCAAAAGTGTCAAAGAATTTGTTCTCCAAGCAAAATTGCAGCATTCAATCTTCACATGGCTACTGTTGAATATTATTCGTATAATTTTTATGAATTCGAATTCGGAACTACATATTATCTAATAGAGTCAAACCACGTCAAGTGAGCCTCGAAATTTCTACAAAATCACCGATTTACATGAAAAATATTTTTTTTTGTGTAGGGGACATGGAGAGTAATTTTGATATAAATATATTTGCAAAATTGCTTTTTTTGTTTAAATTATGGGCTTTTATACTTTTGAAAACAGTAAAATTGTTTTTTTTTTTCATTTTCTTTTATTTCAAAAACTACTTCAGATACTTGAATGAAATTTTGCACACTTATAGAATGATGTTTACGCTATCGTATAAATATAAATTTACGGAATATTTTCTTTTATAGCTGCATTTTACATACATTTTTAATAAACAATTTAAAATATTTTTATCTTCTCGGCTCTGAAAAAAAATTAAAAATATGTCAACTGACGCGGCAAACTTTCACCTTCAATAATTTGTAAAGATATTTGTGTCTTTTTGTTACTATCCAGAGATATGAATTTTGTTAGCTTACGGTGTTTTCGTTTTCGATTTGCGAGGTGGTTTGAGTTTCAATTTATGGTTAAGCTGAATAAATGCGGAATGCGGAAAATATTTCACAATAGTCGCAATTTATTCTCAGTAACTTGGTGGAATGAAAAGTTCGAACAGTACATTGGCAAAGACATTTGTAAGTTTGATGCGAATATGAAACATTCAAGCTTACAATAAGTGCACTATAAATCATATACGTTGTATGTGTATCGTACTCGTTACAACTATAAAACCTCAATAATGATAACAATTTTAATTAACGCATGTTAAACTAAATTTTTAGAATAGAACTGACGACGTTCTAAACAATAGAAGTTGCTATGTGCTATACAATAGAAGTTGCCGCGTGTTGAACGATAGATACCGCAAGGTGCTCAACGCAAATTTGAACATGCCGGTTGGTCGAGCGCACGTGGGCTGTGGCTAGTGCGTTATCGTGGGCATCATCGAAATGCGCCGCAAAAATTTCATATCTCTGAATAGAAACATGAAAATCGGTGATTTTGTGGAAAAACCACTTGACGTGGTTTGACTCAATATGTAACAACTCTGCAGTACTCCAATCGCGTATCTGGATATTTTGCTCCTCACATACAGACGAACCAATCTACAGGAAATTAAACCCAAACATGTTATTGTTTCTAACCCTTTGGAGTAAAGAGCTATAGCTCCTAATAACATGGGGAACGTGCAAATCGAGCCAATTTATTCAGCTTACTGATTTTAGTGAGATGGAAACTTCAAAAGCCTGTGCTGCTGTCTAAACAACGGAAACCGCCAAGAGATTTAATATCATTCAGACCCATATTCCGTGTACATGTTCTCGGAAAGTTCTTGTCAAGTGTTATCCTCAACAGGATAACGAAATGCACGGAACGCGAATGCGGTCTGTCAAACAGATAATTTGGAATCTGGAAAATAAAATCTACAGAGAAGCGAGCTGGACAGAGCAGAAAAGACGCTCAAATAGAGGAGGAGCTGTTACTGCACCGTAGTAACGATAGACGTCAAGACCGCGTTTTTCAGCGTCAGCTAGGAAGATATAGCAGAATCTGTGCACAAAATGCGATTACCCGAACATCTGTGCAGTAGTCTGTTCAGAACCAAGTGCTGGTCTACGACACACATTCGGGACAGAAATCGACAAGAGTAACGACGGGAGTGAAATAAGGCTCTTTACTTGACCTACAACTTTGGAACATGATGTATAATGGCGTTCTAACGCTAAAGCTGCCTATAGTAGTCGAAATAGTTGGATTCGTAGATGACGTCGTTCTCACAATTACAAGAGAGACGATAGAAAACTGAATGGTTTTAGGTTACAGCAAGCTAACCACAAAATAAGGTGGTGCTGGCAGCAACTGCAAAGTGTTGCAGCTGGTTCAAAACACAGCTGGAGGCATATCAATCACATCGATGCATGTACTGAAACAAGAGTGATGTTAGGTGATGGAGCAGTAATAGACGTTTTCTGGCCACATTGAGAACTTTAGCCCAACGTCTTAAAATGTTTTTTTTATTTTGATTATAGAGGATTTAACCTTAGGGTCATTCGCCTCTTTCCGGGTTAGAGAAATCTCTTTTGGAAAAATCTCTAACACTATGTGCGGGGTTGGGAACCGAACCCAGGTGAGCTGCCTACAATCCAATCGATTTACCAACTACGCTATGCCCGTCTCCTGTCTTAAAATGTGTTTGTATGTATGTGTTGAAGATACGCCGGAGCACGTGGTCTTTGAGTACCCCTGATTCGGGGAAGTGTGAAGTGATATGTCGATTCTAAGCATAGAAAATCATAGTCGCACAGATACTAGTAGGGTTACATACCGAATCGTCGGACTGACCTCCACGCTTCGGTGTCGGTAAAAATACCGCCAACGAGGAACTCTCAGTCGGACTAGGGTAAATTCATCGCAGGGACCTATCGGAGCAGATATCGACGGGAGCTACATAACTCGGCAGCTCACCGCCAGTCACTGTCCAATTGGATTTTTTGAGTCAAATGGCTCAAGTGCACAGATGATCTAAATGACCTAAAGTTTGACACAAAAGTGAGTCACACACTGCACAGTAGACCTCTCCACATTTTGAAAAAGTTTTGAAATATACACGGGTCAGCTCAAATTTTTGTTCTGGGTGTGAATTTAAGAACTTTCGCCAAAAATGGCCTCATTTGGACATGATTTAGAGGTGTCTCCAATCAAAAATCGTGTTTTTGCTATGTTTCCATAGTAACATCACTTACACTCTGATTTAATAGGCCCTACATGCCCACATATCATCAAAGGTTGTTCCTTACACATATCTTAACATGTTTTAACAGGTGACCATAGCTCTAATCGCAATAGAAAATTTGTTAACTGGTTTTTTATATAGAGAAGAATACCAAAACCAAGAAAAAATACTACTAATTTTCCTTGGTTTTGATATACTTTTCTATATGAAAATCCAGTTATCAAATTTTCTACTGCGATTAGAGCTATGTTCACCTGTTAAAACATGTTAAGATATGTGTAAGGAACAACCTTTGATGATATGTGGGCATGTAGGGCCTATTAAATCAGAGTGTAAGTGATGTTACTATGGAAACATAGCAAAAACACGATTTTTGATTGGAGACACCTCCAAATCATGTCCAAATGAGGCCATTTTTGGCGAAAGTTCTTAAATTCACACCTAGAACAAAAATTTGAGCTGACCCATGTTTATTTCAAAACTTTTTCAAAATGTGGAGAGGTCTACTGCACAGGCAAAGCCTTTGAAGATTTTTAAACCATACTATAAGAAAAGATATTATTTATTGTCACCCAGTACATACACAGTACACACACTGGCATTTGCTGAAATCGATAAACTGAATCGAAAGGAACATGAAACTCGGCCATCCGGACCTCGGTAAAAAATCGATCTTCAGAGCAATTATATAACCTATCTATTAAGGAAACCAAAATTTTGCCCCAACCTGTACTTTTCAAGTGATCTAGTAAATGTTTCAACAGGTTTCAACAATTTAATATACTCTCAAACTTGTGCCTTTTTTTATTAAAATTATGATGCGATAGCTGGTTATATTCAATATAATTGTGGAAATTTTTATTGCATTCTTATTACACTTGGCAAGTATATACAAACACACGAAGGCGATGAACTTGATCAGCAACACGTAAACGTAGGTCATTCGTTTTCGAGCTCTCCATCGAGACAGAGGTTGTTTTTTCTAGTCCGTAGTGCTGTGTGAGGCGATAAAGAATAGTTTTAATCCGCCTTCAAGGTTATTTTGCCAGTTCGGTTCGGTCCTCAGTCTTTTGTTCGCGTGTGAGGATTAAACAATAGCCATCTGTATAAGCTGGATCGGTTCGTCGTTGGACACCAGTTTAAAGCTAAGTGGTTTTTGTCTTTTGTAACACATTTATTGCTTTCTTCCGTCTGCGCGGGCGCTGACCCCGTGCGTTGACGTTTTCTATGGTTCCCTCTCCGGATGGTCAAATGGAAGTTGAATCGGGTTCAACTTGTAAGGCTCCCCCCCGGCCCAAATGCTATCCAGAACTCTCAACTGGTCCATTTGTGGTCTTCTTTCGGCCCAAGACTAAATCACTGAATCTTCTTCAGATTTCTAGAGACCTGACGGAACGGTTCTCGGCTGTGACCGAAATTTCAAAGGTCCGCTCGGACAAGATAAGGGTGTTGCTAGCCAACTCAAAGCAGGCAAACGATATTGCTTGCTGTGAGCACTTTACGCGGGATTATAACGTGTATATTCCGGCGGTAAGAGTACAATCCGAAGGCGTCGTAACCGATGAGAGTTTGACGTGCGAGGATCTGCTGAAGTACGGGGTTGGCCGATTCAGAGACCGCTTACTTCAGCCAGTTAAAATACTTGAGTGCAAACGTTTGCACTCAGTAGTGGTTGCGGGGGATGGTTCAAAAACGTACCCCCAATCAAACTCTTATCGGGTGACCTTCGCTGGTACCGCTTTGCCAAATTTCGTCCTCTTGCACAAGGTTCGTCTGCCTGTGCGTCTGTTTGTGCCGCGGGTCATGAATTGCACAAAGTGTAAACAACTGGGTCACACAGCCACCCATTGTAGCAATAAGGCCCGCTGTGGAAAATGCGCGGAGAATCATCTAGATGATTCGTGCAGTAAGCAAGCCGAAAAGTGTCCTTACTGTGCGGAGAGTCTGCATGATATCTCGGCATGTCCCGCGTACAAACTACGCGGGGATAAACTGAAACGTTCCCTTGCGGGACGATCCAAACATTCTTTCGCAGAAATGTTAAAGAATGCTACGCCACCATCCTCAGCAAACATCTATACTCACTTGCCTCCTGACGAGGGCGAGGCTGGTAACCCACAAGAGGGAACATCTACTAGGGTGCCTAGAATTTATAGGAAGAGGAGGAACATTTCCTCTCGTAAAGTTCCTTGTAAAGGCCAGAAGGTGTCCCTTGACGGGGCTCCGAAAGTGACATCTATTGGAAGTGTTGCAACCAAACCGAAGCAATTAGCTCCTGGTCTCGGAGGATTAAGCTCAGAGAAGGAGTTCCCAGCACTTCCAGGAACATCAAAAATCCCAAGTGTTCCTTTGTTTCAGTTCGAGAGTAATTACAGCACTGGAATTATAAAACTCTCGGACATAGTGGAGTGGATAATAAAAACTTTCAATATTACTGATCCTATTAAAAGTCTTATGTTAGCTTTTCTCCCTACAGTGAGAACATTTTTGAAGCAGTTGACTGCTAAATGGCCCCTCCTCTCAGCGATTGTATCCTTCGATGGCTAACTCATCGAACGAGGTCACGGATTTGATCACTGTTCTACAGTGGAATTGCAGAAGTATCATCCCGAAAATCGATTCCTTCAAAATTTTAATAAATAATGTGAGTTGCGATGCATTTGCATTATGTGAAACTTGGTTAACTTCCGACATCGATCTCAACTTCCACGACTTTAATATTATTCACCTGGATCGAGACACCCCCTATGGAGGAGTGCTTGTGGGGATCAAAAAGTGCTATTCCTTCTACAGAATTAACCTTCCCTCGATAACAGGTATTGAAGTTGTCGCTTGTCAAGTAACAACCAAAGGCAAAAGCCTTTGCATAGCTTCCATATATATTCCCCCCAACACCGCGGTTGGGCACCGACGGCTACAAGACATCTTAGAATCCCTGCCAGCACCGCGACTAGTTTTAGGAGACTTTAACTCTCACGGTACAGCATGGGGTTGCCTCTATGATGATAACCGGTCTTCCTTAATTCAGGATCTTTGCGATAACTTCAATTTGACAATTTTAAACACGGGTGAAATGACACGGATTCCTGCTCCTCCAGCGCGCCCGAGCGCCTTAGACTTGTCCCTATGCTCAACATCGCTGCGGTTAAATTGCACGTGGAAGGTAATTCCTGATCCCCACGGCAGCGACCATCTGCCGATTGTAGTCTCAATCAATAACGGTTCAAGGCCATTGAAATCAATCAATATTTCGTATGACCTCACACGAAATATCGATTGGAAGAGCTATGCTGCCGCGATATCCGACAACATCGAATCTACCCAAGAACTTCCTCCGGAGGAAGAGTACAGCTTTTTGGCTGGCTTGATTCTCGACAGCGCGAATCAAGCTCAGACTAGGCCAGTACCTGGCGCGAACATGCAAAAACGTTCTCCCAATCCCTGGTGGGATAAAGAGTGCTCAGACGTGTACGCAGAGAAGGCCGCCGCGTTTAAGAGCTTCCGGAACGACGGGTTACCCGCTAGTTTTCGACAGTACGCGACGTTAGACAAGCGAATGAAGAGTTTAATGAAAGCCAAAAAACGCGGTTATTGGCGCCGGTTCGTCGACGGATTAACGAGAGAAACATCGATGAGCACTCTTTGGGGAACAGCCCGACGTATGCGAAATCGAAACAGTACTAATGAGAGCGTGGAATATTCAAACCGTTGGATATTCGATTTTGCCAAGAAGGTTTGTCCGGATTCCGCCCCGGCACAGAAGATTTACCGCGCCGCGTCTCCTCACGATAGCGCGAACGAAACACCTTTTTCGATGGTGGAGTTCTCACTTGCTCTCTTGTCGTGTAACAATAAAGCTCCGGGGCCAGACAGAATCAAATTCAACTTGTTGAAGAATCTGCCTGACTCTGCCAAGAGACGCTTGTTGAACTTATTTAATAAGTTTCTCGAGGCTAACATTGTCCCACTCGATTGGAGACAAGTGAAGGTCATCGCCATCCAAAAACCAGGAAAACCAGCCTCCGACCACAATTCGTACCGTCCGATCGCAATGCTATCCTGTATCCGGAAGTTGTTCGAGAAAATGATCCTATCCCGCCTCGACAATTGGGTCGAAGCAAATGGCTTACTGTCAGATACACAATTTGGTTTTCGCAAGGGCAAAGGGACGAACGATTGTCTTGCGTTGCTCTCAACTGAAATTCAAATGGCCTATACTAGCAAAGAGCAGATGGCATCAGTGTTCCTAGATATTAAGGGGGCTTTTGATTCAGTTTCGATCAACATTCTTTCAGAGAAGCTGCACCAGCATGGTCTTTCAGCGACTTTAAACAACTTTTTACTAAACTTGTTGTCGGAAAAGCACATGCATTTTTCGCATGGTGACTTATCGACATCACGATTTAGCTACATGGGCCTTCCCCAGGGCTCATGTCTAAGCCCCCTTTTATACAATTTCTATGTCAACGACATTGATGAATGTCTTGACAATTCATGCACGTTAAGGCAACTTGCAGACGATGGCGTGGTGTCTGTTACGGGACCCAAAGCTGTCGATCTACAAGGACCATTACAGAATACCTTGGACAATTTGTCTGCTTGGGCTATTAAGCTGGGTATCGAATTCTCCACGGAGAAAACTGAGCTAGTTGTATGTTCAAGGAAGCGTGAACCAGCACAACTACAGCTCCTATTAATGGGTCAAACTATCGCTCAGGTCTTCACAGTAAAATATCTAGGGGTCTGGTTCGACTCGAAAGGTACTTGGGGAGGCCATATTCGGTATCTGAAACAGAAATGCCAGCAAAGGATCAACTTTCTTCGTACAATAACCGGAACATGGTGGGGTGCCCACCCAGGAGACCTAATTAGGTTGTATCAAACAACGATACTGTCGGTAATGGAATACGGATGCTTCTGCTTTCGCTCCGCCGCGAACATACATTTCATCAAACTCGAAAGAATTCAGTATCGTTGTTTGCGTATCGCCTTAGGGTGCATGCAGTCGACCCATACGATGAGTCTCGAAGTGCTGTCGGGCGTTCTCCCGTTGAAAAATCGATTTTTGGAACTCTCATATCGATTGCTCATTCGATGCGATATCTTGAACCCGGTCGTGATTGAAAATTTCGAAAGGCTTGTTGAGCTCAATTCTCAGACCCGTTTCATGTCCCTGTACTTTGACTACATGGCGCAGAATATTAACCCTTCTTCTTACAATCCCAACCGTGTGCATTTCATAAATACTTCTGAATCTACTGTTTTCTTCGACACATCCATGAAAGACGAGATTAGTGGAATTCCGGACCACATACGCCCACAAGTGGTTCCAAACATTTTTTTTAATAAATTCCGAGAAGTCGACTGTTCTAAGATGTTTTATACTGACGGATCAAAACTCGAAGGATCCACTGGCTTCGGTATTTTCAATCAAAAGTTCACCGCCTCCTACAAACTCAGTGACCCTGCTTCAGTTTACGCCGCAGAACTAGCTGCCATTCAGTATACCCTTGGAGTCATTGAAACATTATCCGCAGGCCATTACTTCATCGTTTCGGATAGCCTCAGTTCCATTGACGCTATTCGCTCGATGAAACATGGAAAGCACTCCTCGTATTTTTTGGGGAAAATACGGGAGCTACTGAGTGCTTTATCTGACAACTCTTTCCAGATTACCTTGGTATGGGTCCCTTCTCATTGCTCCATTCCGGGCAATGAGAAGGCAGACTCCTTAGCTAAGGTGGGTGCCTTAGAAGGAGACGTTTACGAAAGACCAATTTGCTTCAGCGAATTTTTCAGTATTACTCATCAGAGAACCCTCGAAAGTTGGCAAACTTCGTGGAGCAGTGGAGAGCTGGGAAGGTGGCTACATTCGATAATCCCTAAGGTATCGACGAAACCTTGGTTCAAGGGGATGGATGTGGGTCGTGACTTCATTCGTGTGATGTCCCGACTCATGGCAAACCATTACACGCTGGATGCACATCTCCGGCGTATTGGGCTCGTGGATAGTGGTATCTGCGCTTGTGGCGACGGCTATCACGACATCGAGCACATTGTCTGGGCGTGCACCGAGTATAGTTCCGCTAGGTCTCGGCTAATGGATACCCTGCGGGCCCGAGGAAGACCAACCAACGTCCCGGTTCGAGATGTGCTGGCAAGCCGCGATGTCCTCTATATGTCCCTTTTATACACCTTTGTGAAAACCATCAATATACAAGTCTAACTGCCCCTTGTTATTTTCCTTATCATTCTCAGAACCCTCTTCCACCTGTATTAAAGCATCTGTATCGAATGAGCCAACAAACACGGGACCTACGGCACGAACATAACACGCTTAACTCGAAATGTAGCCGATCCACATCTGAGCCGTACTACGAAATCGTCTGGAAAAACCCCTGCCATCTTGAGGAGGACCACCCGGCGTCCCAGTACATGATTCCCCTGATGAAGGCCACCCGAGTTTGTGATCCATCCGTTGATCTCACGATGCCTGAAACTGAAATAATTTTCTCTCCCTGCCATCTTTGTCTACCCTCCCTCCCCTGACTCTTATACCCAGAAGTAACACCCCTACCCCCCCCCCCCCCCCCAATATCATCACGAAGCATTTAGCTCTTCTTGTCTCTTCTAGTTTTAACTATTATATTATATAATCTCGTTGAAAATGCCCAACTCTACTACCCACAAAAAATAACTATAATTACGAATCTTTACAAAATTCAATCATGTCCTCTAGTTATTCCTAGTTTTAAGTTAGTCGTAAAAAATTGTCCCCCTTAGTTAAACATTATTTGCTCCAATTATCTCACTGATAAAAATGTCAAACCATATTGCCACAAAAACTAAATGACCCCCCTAATCTTACGAAAATAATATTATCCCCTTGTGTAGATATATAAGATAGCTATAAAATCGCATTTGTTTCATTTTAAAAAAATCAATATGTAATCCCCTAGTTTTAAGCAATTTAAAATGTAAAACAAAACAAAATTGGCACCTTTAAGCTAACGCAACGTGCCTTATCAAATAAACGATTTGAATAACGTAAACGTAGACACACTTGAAACAAAAAAAAACATTTATTTAGCTGAATCAGAATAAATTCAATGCTTTCTTCATTTTATTATCTAATTCGTTTATATAACACGGCTTAATGCGGTAACATCACGGAACCGTGGGTCTTTTAAGAAGTTACCATATGTGAAAATAAAATAAAACAAAAACAAATATTAGTGAGTGTCCTTCGGATCTCTTCCACGCAACTTTCAATTCCCCTTTGCATACTTCTTTCGCGGAGTGGAAAGATTTTTCTACTCATCTACTGCATCTTGGGGGTCAATTTCTCGTCTCGTCAATGACATTACCGTTAATGTTAACTTGATGCATATGATCAGATGTTCTTCCTTGCCTACAGCATTACCGGTCACCAGCGTAAATCCGTCGTAATTGGTGATAGCAGTTGATTTTGAGCTATTGGATGCTTCTTTTACAGTTGTTTGTATGGCCTGAACAGCTGCCCCAAAATTGGCAACCATTTATAGTAGAGGTGATGGTATTGAAGATTGTGTTTCGAATCGGTTTTCCGTAAATGATGTCAATCGGTTGTGATGCATTCTCCTCAGCAATAGGGATAGGTCCTTCGGCAAGCATCCTCCCCACAATAACACCGTTACCCGCGATGTAATTTATCCAGGTATCATGTGTAACGGATTCCACTTCTTCGAATTGTTTCCAGGTTTTAGTTACCGTTCATGAATGATACCGTTTTTCAGTTGATATTTTTCTGTGATAATTAATTAAAAAGAAATACAGTTTACCGTTTACGTTTCAGCCTACTTTTTTGTTTCCTTTCTGCCATCCTCAGAACGGTAACACAGTTGTTCGAATTGTAATTGATCACGGGGAGTACGCGGTGATGAGCCTTAACCCTCTGATGCCCAAATTATGTTTTACTTAAAAATACTATTGTAGATTGTTTTTGTAATGAGAGAGCTGGAAAATATACTGCCAGCTCACGAAAGCTATAGATTTTATTGCTAATAACTTTTATTTCCGGTGTTCGCAACATAATTTCACAAATACAGAGGAGTACTACAAGCTAGCAACTTAAAAATATTTTTTTCTTTTTCAATGGCAGTTTATGGGAGGGAAAACCGGCAGTTTAGGCTATCTTGGCCAATATTATATCCATTAGGTTTCTGCTCCCCATGTCGTAGGAGGCGATTGCAAACAGCAGCCGTCAAGTGTATCTCCGTGCCGATGACTGAATAGTCAGTTGCGAACGAAGTATCTTGAGGCCCTTGCTGGATCAAGCGATCTCTAACGTCCTAAAGCAACCTTCCAGGGTTCGCTATGTGCTGGGCTTAATATCTTCAAATTGTTATACATTATTTTTCGGAGATGAATTGTGTCGTGCTCTGGACGACAATGTTTGGAGTAGCACAAACAAAAGTGGGATCAAGCGTAACCACTCTCTCTTAACGTTATTAATTGCAATCGAATTTAATTTGGATTGGAGCTCTGGCTCCTTAGGTAAGAGTTGAAGAGTCTGATCACACATGAATTTCCCTGCATCATTTTGCCTTTCTCCTATAGAAAAGTTGTGCAATCACTCTGAAAATCGGCAACATAATCCAGGCCTGGAGCGCTGTGAGTCATATACCATTTGATTTGGTTCGTCGTGATTGAAAAATTTATGAATGTATGTATAATAGACTGGCAACAATTTTGATTTTTTTGGGAACACTGCTAATTCAAATGGTAATTGGATGCAAAAATCATGTGCAAAATATGAGCTTTCTCCGATAACTCTAGTTCACCCACAAGAGGTTTCCAGTTTCTATAGTAATATATATGGAAACTCGGAAATAAAAATTTAAAATCAAATAAAAAATTCCACAGTAACTCTGCATATCCCTGCATAGCTTATATTAAAACGAACAACTCTGTTGAAGGTTGCATATTGATTAGAGGTTCCCCGACAAAGTTATTTAACTTTGAAGACCAACCGATTTTTTTGAAATATTAATTAAGGAATTCTAAGCATGTGCGAGAAAGAGAGGCAACATATAACAAAAAATACTGCCCCCAGGACAGCCACCAGACGCGAGCGGTAAAGCTTCTCTTTCCTAATTTTACACTTTTTAATATTTTTAATCACAAACGACGACAATGAATGCGGTTCATTTAAGCCACGACCGGCATCAACGCTTTCGTGTGTGGGCCTCTCCCTTTGACTATGCAGAGAAAAGTGTACAAAGCGAGAGGGCAAACTATAGCAGCAAAACAAAAATGTATTTTACTGCTGTACGGAAAAGTGTACTCGGTTTGGCTACCGCTCTGGCAAGAGCAGTAGTGATGCGTCGCTGTAGCGGGCTCTACGGCTTGTGCAAATGTAAATGTACCTGAAAAAAAGTAAATTATCGGTACCGTTCGCATCTCTGGTTACAGCACCCATCCTCGACACACTACCAGTTTTCGACCATCCACACAACGTGACAATTTCTGTATGGTAGTAGGAAAGCTAACTGTGGGTCTAGAATTAGTGCTCTTTCCCTACGAGGACAATCTGGGCGGCAAAATTCAGTCTGTCTACATTGCTGAGCCCTTCGCCCCCCTTGTGCCATTTAGTGCCACTTCCTCGTTGAGCTTCCGACTTGTTCGCGAACTACTCGGTGTAGTCCCCGACGATGGATCTATCCTACTCCGACGAAGAGTACCCCCGGCGAGAGAAGTTCGAAAGCGAGCAAATCAGCCAGGTGCCAAAGTCAGTTCGGCAATTCCGGTGGAGTAGGGCGTCCGGTTTGCTGGAGCATCGGCGCGGCTGTGGTGTCTTGTTACAGTCTACTCAGTCTAGGTCCCGGCGGTAAATCTGACTGTACACTGACGGAGATTTCCTTTGCTAAAGAAGTTCTCCCGATACCGATTCTTTTTTGATTTCAGTATAACAAGTTCTTGAGCCCTTTAGCTCCGTGTCCGGTGCCATTTAGCACCGCAACTTCTTTATGCCTTTTATTATTTTTCTTGTACCATTTAGCAGTACTTTCTTGATGAGCCATTCAGATTCCCGACTTGTTCTTGAACTACTCGGTCTAGTCTCCGACGATGGACCTGACCTACTCCGACAGAGAAGAGCCCGGCGAGAGAAGAACCAATCAGCTAGGTGTCGAGGTCAGTTCGGCGATTCTGGTGAAGCAGGGCGTCCGGTTCAAAGGTGACCGGATTATCCGCGACTAGTGGTGTACCGTCGCAGTCTACTTAATCTAGTCGCCAGCGGTGAATCTAGCTTACGCTGACGGAGAGTTCCCTGGCCAAAGAATATATTTCTATCGGAATAAACGGTGGGGTGGCGTGGTCAGTCTTGCGCTTACGGATTGAGCGTGGCGTTCGGTTCGCTGGCGTTTCGACGACCCATACTCGGTGCTCTGTTGCAGTCTACTCGACTAGTCCTCGGCGGTGGGTCTAGCTTATTCCTGCGGAGAGTTCCGAGACGGTGATCGCTCTCCCGAAACCGTTAATCGATGTTCATCACGCCGTTTCCGCTCTAAGACGCTCATAATCTACATCATAACTATATTGACTGCGTTTCACGTCTTTACATCGCTGTCATTCTGTAAGCTACATTATCGGGGTTGATGCCCGGTCCTCCCGTTTTAAGAAGCTCCCTGCACGTCGCTTCAACCCTCGGACATTCACCACATGCTACCGTGTCTCCTCGACGTTCTCATACTCCGGGCACAATGGTGACGTTGCGTACCCGAACCGATGAAGATACTTCCTGAAGCAACCGTGGCCTGACAGGAGCCGTTTCAGGTGGAAGGTCCGTGGTTTCTATTGACCCAGGTGGACAGGTTTGGGAGGAGCCGGTTGGTCCACTTTCCTTTCTCCGTATTGTCCCATTCCTGCTGCCAGGTCAACATCGAATTAATTATTCACTACGCAATCGCAACTCCTTCGACCACCAGCCGGAACGTCGTATTCAGCATTTCGCGTTCCCCCTTGGTTTTCACCGTCGCACCCCAGATAGGAACCCCATATCGCAGTATAGATGACGAAACGCTAGATAATAAACCGACTTTTCGCAGATGTAATCAACGTGGTGTTAAAGCTCAACCGGTCACTTACTCCCAATTGCATCAGTGCACGCTTCGATGCAATCACATGCCCTTTGACGGCGATCTGTATCCACTGAACCGCTCGGCAGTTGCTGACCAACAACACATCCGTCTTGTGGTGATTTGCAGCTTGACCTCGTTCATCCAGCTCTCGATCGCGTCTATTGTCTCCGTCACCAACACCTCTACTTCTACAAGTGTCTCACTCATCGCCGTTAGTGATACGTCGTCTGCCAAAAGCACGATTTTCACTTTCCCGGACATCGTACATCCCGTTCTAAACAGTTGGACCTATAATGGAGCCCTGAGGAACGCTCCCTCCGACTATCATTGACTTCGTTCGTCTCGTACAGCAGTACTCTACTCTGGAAGTAGCTCTTCAGGATCTGGCTCATTCTTCTGTGCAGCACACACCAGCTTCTGTGCCTCCCACATTTCGGGGAAATTGTCATCGTCTAAACACTTCTGCAGTCGCATCCTGAACATGTCTCGATATGCCAGGATCACGCTTTCAGCGCCACGTTTGGTATTACATCCGGACCGAGGGCTTACTTTTATTTTAGTTGTATCGACGCTCCTTTGAGCTCGTCGTTAGTCGCTTGCTACTCGGCTGTGTTAGCTTCTTCTTCTTCACCGTACGGTGTCGGTAACCAGGTAGTTGGATCGCGCTTCGGGAAGAGACTCTCAACGATTATCTTTAGCTTTTTTGTGAGGGGAAACTATGCCACTGCGACCACTATTCAGGTTATCTTTTGTGGCTGCCTCTGTTTGCTCTTTGGTTTACCCGGGTATATTTGTTATCTGTAGCCTTCATCTTCGTCATGACGATTCAGTACGCGTCCCCCAGGGATTAGCGTCTACTTCTCAGCACAGCTACTCATGGCAAACTGGTATACTAAGCTTGATCTCCCATTTTAAAGCGTCCCTAGCTTCTCTAAACTTCGCTTGCGCCCCTCTCTCACTCTCTGATCTTGCACTCTGAACCCGCCTTCTGGATCTAAGACAAGCAGCGTGTAGCGTAGTGAGCTACTCATTTCACCAGTAAGCTGCACACCGTCTACTGCATGGCTCCAGTTTTCGTGTCATTGTACGGTCAAAAGCCGTCACAATCCTTCTTGTTAGATCAGCCGCATCAACGAACTTGATTTCCCTGTTCGCCGAAGTGACTCAACAAAGAGGTTTTTGTTAAAGGCTTTCGTCTTCCACTTAGGTTGCCGGTCGTCCTTCTCCGTGTAGCAGCATGGTTCTATTGGCCGATGCGGTAGCGAATCGCCTGGTGGTCGCTATGGAGATACTTCACGCACACTCCCCAGTTCATGTTTTCTGTCAGTCAAGGACTACAGAACGTGGCGGAATCTCGATGTTCGTTTCGTGAACCAATAAGCTCCCAGTTTTGTCACGATACCAGGAGCCACTTCGCCGCGATCTACTCGTTATAGTCCTCGGCGGTAGACCTAGCCTCCATAAGGAGCCGAACGGTAGGTGTCGAGGTCTGTTTCACTACAAGAAAATATTCTCACAAGACAACTTTCCATGTGAAACTTTGAGAATTTAAATTAAAGAAAAATCCATTAGGCGTATTTTTGTTTAAAATGTTCAATTTTTTAAAATGTCTTCAAAATATTTCGGGGGGGGGGGGGTTTGTACTCAATCCCCCCACTACTACGCCACTGGGGATGTATAAGATGATACAGGTATTTTTCACTGAATTTATTGTTTGTTTTGCCAATATTTCATATATTCTCACATACAAACTTGAAAACTCTTGTGAGCGACCTAGAGTTTTCGGAAAAAGCTCATATTTGACAAATGGTATGTGAGGCCATTTACCGTTTGATTTAACAGTGTTCCGAAAAAATGTCGAAATTGTTGCCGGTCTAATGTATAATTTAGACTCACTTATTTTATCAGAGATGGCTGAACCTTTTTTTTTTCTCAAAATTAGTTTCAGACAAACATTATAGCGCTCACACAGGACATTGATGTTTTTGTCGATTGGAGTCCCTGGTTCAGAGTCGCGGGGTGCACAATGCAGTCAAACGATAACTTCCCATATAAACTAGTACCGCCATGGATTTAGATGATGCAAAACCTATTAAAATTACATGCATTTGTAGTTCTAGACCGCTAATTTCCCCGTATGCGTTACTAGTAAAGTATTAAAAATATCTTTTGTTTGTGGTTATATGTAAGATCTATACAAATACTGGATACTCGTTAACGTTATGTTATATTTAAAAAATATAATTATTCTTGGAAATCGAAAAAAGATTAAATCTTTCCAATTCTACTTATAAAACGTTATGAATACTTCAAACATATTAGGAAAAATCTTGCTGTCGTCTTCAAACAGAATAGATTCTAAAATTACGTCAGCAAATAATTGTTAGATATATTCCTAAAGGGTGTCGTGTTACCTGTTAGGAGATAAAGATCAGAAGGCCGATCAGTCTGACGGCAAAGTAAATCACTGCAACAAAATTTAAATTATCTCGAAAATTACTACATTTTTACATTTTGGAAGATTATTCTTATCGGCATTTTGGCTATGAAATTATGTTTTATTACACGGGGCATCCGACAACAAAAATAATAAAATATAATATTAGGTTTTAATTATTTGACAAATGTTATACTTTGCAGTGCACATTCTCTCATAACGAAAACGTGATTCCCGGTAACACATTTTCGAATAGTTTTACTACAGAGAATAGACAAACACCTCGAGCGACGAAGGGTTGTAAAAAAAATGTAAATTTGTAAATTCAAAATACCGATTGCTGGAATTTTACCGGCTGATCGTAGCGCCGGCTAGTGGTAAATTGCTACTTGCTGCTGTCATTTGGAAAGGATAGTTATTTCTCTTACACACGTTAGAAACATGATTTGCACGTCAGTTATTATTGGTTACAAGTCATAATAGGAAATGATATGGCGAACTGAGGACAGCCACAAAAAATATGGGTGCGACAAGCAGATACACGTAGAGTCAGTGGAAAACTTTATCGAGAACGTAGCACGGAAGATTTGCAAGACGATCAACAAGATGAGGAAGAAACAAGCCATGGGATCAGTTACCATGACCGTGATAGAAGACTTTTGAACAATAGTTTAGAAAATTCCGAGTCAAACTCTTCTATGGCCCGCAACCTATCTGTGAGAATCAGGCCCGTTTCACGCAAAACCTTTCCCAAAATTATTGAAAGAGCTTGTATAACTTTGAGCCTTATTGTACACAATTTTTCAAATACAGCGAGAAGTCGAATAGAACCTATCAATAGAACAAATATATTGGAACAATATATTCAGTAGCATTAGCCCTGCAATTGTGTTATGCACTAGAAATCAACATAATAAAATATGATGAAATTTATACGACATGCAAACAAACATGGTTGTAAACATGCATAGTTTGAATCGAAAATTGAATTGAAAATCGAATTCGAATCAACGCACATATTTAGAGCATCAAAAGGCATATACAGGTAAACTTCGATATAACGTACATCTCGGTTTAAAAAGTGTACGTTATATCGAATTGTACGTTATATCGAATTGTACGTTATATCGAAGCATGCAAAATGTTCAAAGAATTGTTGTTCGTGGTACTTTATTTTGTAGAATTTTGATAACGCGTAACTAATTTTGAAAATCTTACCTACCTAGCAGTGCGAAACAACTTTTCTATTAAGAAAATTATAGTAGATCCATAAAAAGATGCCATAATCATTTTTTTGCTTATATGAATTAAATTTATTGAAAATATTTTTTTTTATTTTGATTTTAGAGGTTTTAACCTTAGGGTCATTCGCCTCTTTGTTGGGTTAGAGAAATCTCTTTAGAAAAATCTCTAACACTATGTGCGGCGTTGGGAATTGAACCTAGGTGAGCGTACAAGGCAATCGAGTTACCAACTACGCTATCTCTACCTCCGAAAATATTCTCTATTCTGACTCCTTTCCTAATTATTAAATCATTAATTATTATTTTGTCTGGGCTTGTAAAGTGATTTTGATATTCCCACCGTCTGCGCCTCGTACAATAAAAGCAATTTATGAACTTTAATCATTAGAATAGAGTATAAAGATACACTTGTATCCACGATTCAAAAATTTCTGAAAATATATTTCAGTCCGCTAACCGATTTCCTAAATACCCCAAACCGGTCGTGAAGCGTGCACAGTTATCCGTGTAACTACAAATATGACGTCTCATTCTTCTTGTGGCATAGCATGCCGTGGAACTTAAACTCATTCGGCCCAGAGAATCAGATTCCGCAGTCCCGAAACCAACCAACAATGCTCACACAAATATTATCAATTTTAGTTTTCAGTTAGAACTTAGGGGAGACCGGGGCTAGTTGGCTGTGTTTTCAGTTTTCATTTTTTACCGCTTTGATGTACCTAGATTTTGCAAAATAGAACACGTGGTATGGAAGGGCAGACTGTTGGCAACATCTCTGAATTTCATTAAAATGTTTGATGCATTGTCTCCATTTTTAGAGACAAAAAGATGTGACGCGGAAAAACCGCCAACTTACCCCGGCCCCGGGGTAAGTTGGCGATATGTATAGATACACCATAAAATAAGCAATCAAATGGAGAATCAAATACTTCATGGGTCCTTTTGGAACATGCTGAATGTCTTTTCAAGAAAACTGTATATTAATCGACATTTGCTATTATATTTCAGTCTCAATATCCCGGAATATTGACATTGACGCGTACTCCATAGCAAATTTTCATAGCAAGCAATAGCAAATTTTCGAAATTCTTCAGGTGACTAGCCGAAGTAAATGTTTCCTGCATTGACAGGATACACAAGAAAAAGATTTTCTTACTTTGGAGTGAATTCCAGAAATAAAAATTTTTGCATCGTAAATAGTACCGCAAACTTGCCCCGCGAGCAGCACCGCCATCACCCTAAATAACACAGTGTTTAAAATTTAGGAAATTTACTAGGTATGCTCGAAAACACAATATCGCCCAGAACTTCCACAATACAAAATGTTTTGCAACCAAAACACATTGGATAGTGGGTTTCACATAACTTGAGGTACATAACGAGAGGCAGTGCTATATGTCTAATAGAAACGGAGATAATGGTTTCCGCCAATTAGCCTCGGGCTTCCCTACTGATATTGGGTTATTTATTGAGATAAATGGTTGGTTTTAATAAATCACGATCATACGCAAATGAAACTAAAAAAATCGCTCTCGTAACCTTCAATGAAGTAGCCAATTCCTAACATGCTCATTAGAAGCCCAATTAGTACGTTTTAAGATTGTGTATAACATACTGAATTCTCAAAATAAGGAATACATGCGTAATTGAAGATAAATTTGGACCTGAAAAATAAATTTAAAAATATGTACGTTATATCGAGGAAAAATGTACGTTATATCGAATGACGCTATATCGAGGGTACGTTATATCGAGGGTACTTTGTATCGAAGATTACCTGTAGTTTTATCTCTTTATTCATATGCTTTTACACGCCATGTATTTTTCAAACACATCCGAATATAAAAGCAGAAATGCATTAGTTTTCAATTGACGTGAAAAATAAATGCAAAATCCGTTGAATAAAACACGTGTATTGCGGAATGATTTAGTTTTACATCTATTTTCATGCTACCAATACGTGCATGATAATCAATGTAAAATTACAAAATATTTTTTCTGTGCGCTGTGAAGTCTATCGAAAATGACTTTACTTTACTTTATCGGTTGGCTTTACACCTGACTGCTTGTGAACGGATTGTTTACGGCTTCAGGAACCGCAGCTCTAATTTATTACAACTAATAGAACTTTTCAGAAGAGTTAAATCTAAATCATATTACCTGCTCTCCAACAATAAACAAAAAAATCGAAATGAGCACAAATATTTGTTCAGCTGCTTTTCCTTATATACGAGCTTCTAAACAGCAGAAATATCAGAAACGCGCACAATATGTATACGCATTGCTATCAACCTAACCGGCATTGAAAGTGAAACAAACGATTTAGTAAATAAAGTGTACACTGTACTTTACTTTAACACTATTCTGAAATATAGTAACATGCAATTCCAAAATAGTTAACATTTTCTGTACTTGGCAAGTTGCATCGGTTTGTTTGGATTGTTTGCATGCATTTTTTTTCTTTCAATATTATGCCATCGAACCACCCGTGCATCTCGCACACCAATTCACTGCGAAACAAAGCGATGCGGTAGGTGAAAAGAATCATTGAAAACCGGAAAAAAATATCCAAAACTATGAGGCGGAAAATGAAAATTTCTACTATTTTCGCAATAATTGTTGTATATATTATTATATATTGGAATTACCCATGAAATTCCGCATCGAACAGTGTTTTTCAATTTTCAATGTATGCTGTCAGAGCTAAGTTATAGCCATTTTCTTGCTACAAAAGACATTCCCGGCTTCAGAAAGGAAAATTTCAAAATTCCAAGCATACTTAGTTGTAGAAAATTTAATTACGAAGAGATAAGTATTCTTGGATTTTCGAAAAACGCTTTTATTTTTGAGTTAATCTCCGAGAACGAAAAAATCATTTTACCTGACTTTCACGTTAACGCAAGTGACGGAAGGTTATCGAAAAGTTTCGTGAAAATGAAAATTCCAGTAATGATGATGATTTTCCCAAACAGTTCGCTTTCGTGAGGTTTTTATTTGTTCTTTGGCATTAGGATTAGCGATAATAATTCAAATCAAGGATACTACTGGGAAGTCACCTTTATAAAAAGTCGATGTCGAAGTAAAATATTTGAAACTATGCACGCATGCACTTCAGAGATAGCGTGATATCAGGAGCTGCGATTTCATTTCAACGCTTTTTTGTGAAAAGGGCGATACTTACAAATGTAAACATAGGGCTTTTTTCATACATGCGAATGAGGGCTTTGAAACGCAACAAATTAACCTAAAAATTTTGATTCTACGATATTGCTTTCTTAAACTACAGCAAAAAATACAACGGGCGAAACTGTATTTTTGTTTGTTTATTTAAAGTTTCGCCCTCCACGCTCCATGCAAACAAACAAGACGATACTTTGTTTTGCTAGCAGTTTAGAGGCGAAACTGTTATTTTCGTATTTTTTAGTATTATCAAGCTGATACCAGCTGTAAATAGTAACAATGATCTCTATTGAAAAAACACGGACGAAATCGGTGGTGTAGAACGGTAGTTATTGTAAAAAAACGTAAGGGCGATACTTCAATGCTGATAGGTGGGACCGAAAAAGTAAACAATCGCCAAAGGGGCGATACTATCATTTTGTCAATTTCAATAGCAAAAACAAATTTTAATTTAATAATTTCAAATACTTTAGGAAGTTTTGGGTTTCGATCACTGAATCATGCAATCTAGGATGTAAAAAAACACAATAGTTCTTAAATAGGAAATAAAACCAAGTCTGGAAATATTCACTGTTGATTTTCTTTGAATGGTATCACTGCTAGTATCGCTCTTTTCAAGAAAAAGCGTTGATTTCTTAGTTCTCAGTCGCGTTGGAAATTTGAGTAAAATATAAACTTCAAACCGATTAAAAAAAATCGTTTCTTTTTGTTTCAGTACAATATATAACCCCTTTAGCAAAATTCAGTTTTCCCACCACAATATAGATATTTTATTAACAGAGCATTAACAATAATTCGTTGGTATGTCTATTTTATTGGCCATTTTTTCGCTTTCCCATTGATTTGGTTTGAGATTTCTAGCATTGATGTTGTCCTATGCTGATTTGGGCGATTCTCTGAGTCCTGCCACTATCCCATCAAAAACATCACGAAGCATCAAGTTCTAAATGCTCTCAAACGATATAATATCCGAAGAGTGATAAGAGTTATAAGAAATGTCTCATCACACTGTTAGGTGGATTAAACACGTTTTTAAGACAAAAAAAAGAGATGTGAGAAACAGAACAATTTTCACTCGGTGCCTAATAACATCACCAGTTTGTATCAGATTTTCGTGATCTTAGGCTTAAAATTCACGTGAGAAGTTTGTCTGTCACATAAGATTTCAAAAGATTTTTTTTGCTGAATTACTTTTTTATGAAAAATCAACTAAAAATGAATAATTCCACCAAACATTACTTTTTTGACTTTGGTTGCTCTTAACCCTAAATTATTGATATTTAATCCAAACATGTTATACATTTTTGGAATGGGCACATCAATACCTTTCGAATGGTGATTCGATTGTGTTAATCGGAAGATTTGTTCCTGAGATATTGACCAATAACTGCAAAAAGTGCTCAAAAACACCTTTTTCAAAAAATCTCAGAAACGGTTCTTTGAAAAAGAAAATGAATATGATTTTCGTGTTCAGCAACCCAAAATTGACTTAGAAAACATCTTTTTTCTTAACTTCATGCAATCACCCCAAAATTTGTAAACTAGTGATATAGATTTGAACTAAAAAAAATTGTTCTGGATCCCTCGGTGGATTATTTCCGAATTAGTTTTGAATTAAAGGTAAAAGTTTCTTTCATCTAATAATGAACAAATCAGCGATGCTTATTTTTTGTCATAATATTGTTCTATTATACACACCGTGTGCCGAACTGCGCAGGAGCTCCTTGAATTCATTCTGGATGCTCTGTTGAGCTCGTTTAGCTCATTCAAGGGATAAGTATTGTGAAGTTCAAGGTCTAATTACTAATCTTATGCTACTGCACCATATCAACCATGTAAAAAATAAACAAAACTCATATTTAGACCTCTTATTCGCGAACTGCACTGAAGAGTTCTGTGTTAATGCATCTTTAACTCCATTATGGAAAAATGAAGTATTTCACACAGCAATCGAATATTCAATTTTTATTCATCGAAACTCTTCCCCGAACGACTTGGAGTATGAGGAAGTGCCGGAATACCATAAAACCAACTTCGAAGAAGTCAAACGTAGACTATGTAGAATAAATTGGTAAATTGGACAGATATATATCGAAAATTCGCCCTGATAAGCTTCGGGTGGTTGTTAACAGTTAAACTTAGGCGAACGATATTGCTGGCAACGGGCCCTTTACCAAGGAGTACAGGGTGTATATTCCAGCTAACAGAGTTGAAGTCAGTGGGGTCGTTTCCGATTCGTGTCTGAATTACGAGGACCTGCTAAAATATTGGACTGGCTGTTTCAAAGACCCCATGCTTAAACCAGTGAAGATACTGGAATGCAAACGTTTGCATTCAGCATCAGTCGCAGCTGACGGCAAGAAAATATACGTCAACTCAGACTCTTATCGGGTGACTTTCACCGGTTCTGCTCTACTCAACTCCCTCTTCTTTGACAAGGTTCGTCTACCTGTTCGCCTCTTTGTGCCGTGGGTCATGAACTGTACTAAATGCAAACAATTGGGACACACCGCCTCCCATTGTAGCAATAAAACCCGTTGTGGGAAATGCGGTGGGAATCATGCGGATGATTCCTGTGGAAGAGATGTCGAAAAGTGTCTCTACTGTGGGGGAAACCCACATGATCTCCTTTCATGTCCAGGGTACAAACAGCGCGAGGAGAATCTTAAGCATTCCCTTCAGGGACGCTCTAAGCGATGTTCTGCAGAAATGCTTAAGATAGCTACGCCACCTGTCTCTACAAACATCTATACCAACTTGTCTACTGACGAAGGCGACTGTGATGAACCCCAGGAGGAAACATCTTCTGCTGTGCCTAGAAGCAATAGAAAAAGGAGGAACATTTCCTCTCCCAAGCTTCGTTGTAAAGGCCAGAAGGTGTCATGGCCCCCCTAAAATAAGTACTCAAGGAAGTACTGGTGCAAAACCGGAGCAAGTCGCTTCCGGTCTCAGTAACCTGAGCTCAGAAAGGAGTTCCCAGCACTTTCAGGAACATCAAAAACCCCAAGTATTCCCATATCTCAGCCAGAGAAAGAAAACAGCGCTGACTTAATAAATTTCTCTTCTTACAGCTTTAAATATTTCTGACCCCCTAAAAGCTTTCTTGTCGCAGTAAAAACATTCTTGATGCAGTTCACTGCGAAATGGCCCCTCCTTTCAGCGATTGTATCCTTCGATGGCTAATTCATCGAACGAGGCCACGGATTTAATCACTGTTCTACAGAGGAATTGCAGAAGTCAACAGTTGTTACGGCATTTAATTAGCAAGGGACTGGAAGGTGAAGCGTATTTTTCAATATTAAGAGCCATAGTACTCAAAGGAGAGCAAGGAGTTGAAGGGAGAAAGTTTAGAAAAGCGTGGAAGGATCATATATGCAAGTTTAGAGCTTACCGGCGACTTAACTTTTTATCTGCTACCGTAGGAGTCAAAATCTTTTGGCATTAGAAATGCGAATCACCTGAATCTACGGCATGTCCGAACAAGCGTAAAGTAACTTGTTACTTCATGCTGTCGGAACCGACAAAAAGTTAAGTCACGGTAAACTTCCACACTAAGCATTTGCGACGTTGAAACCCATTGAATGAGCCAGTTTTTTTGTTTTTTGTTCCCTCACCAATTGCCTGCCTGAGTGATTTTATTTTATCGACTATTGTGACTGTCTCAGCGTCTGTGATATATGGTCACATGTGTTGCTGATTCGCACGGTGTCGGCAGCTTTCACTCAAAGCTGCGACGGTGGATCCCCATCACGGTAAATTATATTTTTACCATTTTTTGTTAACCATTTTTTGTTAACGACCTATTGAGTCAATTTGTCAACAGTTGTTACGGCATGTAATTAGCAAGGGACTGGAAGGTGAAGTATATTTTTCAATATTAAGAGCCATAGTACTCAAGAGAGAGCAAGTAGTTGAAGGGAGAAAGTTTAGAAAAGCGTGGAAGGATCATATATGCAAGCTTAGAGCTTACCGGCGACTTAACTTTTTGTCTGCTACCGTAGGAGTCAAGATCTTTTGGCATTATAAATGCGAATCACCTGAGTCTACGGCATGTCCGAACAAGCGTAAAGTAACTTGTTACTTCATGCTGTCGGAACCGACAAAAAGTTAAGTCACGGTAAACTTCCACACTAAGCATTTGCGACGTTGAAACCCATTGAATGAGCCAGTTTTTTTTGTTTTTTTTTGTTCCCTCATCAATTGCCTGCCTGAGTGATTTTATTTTATTGACTATTGTGACTGTCTCAGCGTCTGTGATATATGGTCACATGTGTTGCTGATTCGTACGGTGTCGGCAGCTTTCACTCAAAGCTGCGACTATGGATCCCCATCACGGTAAATTATATTTGTACCATTTTTTGTTAACGACCTATTGAGTCAATTTGTCACAGTTGTTACGGCATTTGATTAGCAAGGGACTGGAAGGTGAAGTATATTATTCAATATTAAGAGCCATAGTACTCAAGGGAGAGCTAGGAGTTGAAGGGAGAAAGTTTAGAAAAGCGTGGAAGGATCATATATGCAAGCTTAGAGCTTACCGGCGACTTAACTTTTTCTCTGCTACCGTAGGAGTCAAGATCTTTTGGCATTAGAAATGCAAATCACCTGAGTCTACGGCATGTCCAAACAAGCGTAAAGTAACTTGTTACTTCATGCTGTCGGAACCGACAAAAAGTTAAGTCACGGTAAACTTCCACACTAAGCATTTGCGACATTGAAACCCATTGAATAAGCCAGTTTTTCTCCAGTTTTTACTCCTTGCTCTCCCTTGAGTACTATGGCTCTTAATATGGAAAAATATACTTCACCTTCCAGTCCCTTGCTAATTAAATGCCATATCATCTGTTGACAAATTGACTCAATAGGTCGTTAACAAAAAATGGTTAACAAAAAATGGTAGAAATAGAATTGCAGAAGCATTATCCCGAAAATCAATTCACTTAAAATCTTACTAAATAATTTTAAATGCGATGCATTTGCCCTATGCGAGACATGGCTCATTTCAGAAATAACCCTACACTTCCACGATTTTAATATTATTCGCTTAGATCGAGAAGACACTTACGGAGGAGTACTTTTGGGGATCGAAAAGTGCTATTCTTTCAATCAAATCGTCCTCCCCTCGACACCAGGCATTGAAGTTGTCGCTTGCCAAACCAGAATGAAAGGCAAAGATCTTTGCATTGCTTCCACCTACATCCCGCCTAGAGCCTCAGTTAGTCGCCGACGGCTTTGCGATATTGTGGAACTCCTCCCCGCATCGAGGCTAGTTTTAGGTGACTTGAACTCCCACGGTACGGCATGGGATTGTCTTCATGACGGTAATCGATCTACCCTACTCCATGAGCTTTGCGACAACTTCAATATGACCATTTTGAATTCGGGTGAAATGACACGGATTCCTGCCCCACCAGCGCGTCCGAGCGCCTTAGACCTGTCCCTTTGCTCGACATCGCTGCGGTTAGATTGCATGTAGAAGAAAGTCTCTGATCCCCACGGCAGCGACCATCTGTCAATCGTAATTAATATTGCTAACGGTTCAGGGCCACCGAATACAATCAATGTTTCGTATGACCTCACACGAAATATTGATTGGAAGAGCTACGCGTCCGCGATATCCGACAAAATTAAGTGCACTCAAGAGCTTCCTCCGGAGGAAGAGTACAGGTTCCTGGCTGGCTTGATTCTCGATACCGCGATTCAAGCTCAAACTAAATGCGTACCAGACGCGAACTCACGCGGGTGTCCTCCCAATCCATGGTGGTGAGTGATCAGACGTGTACGCGGAGAAGGCCGCTGCATATTAGACCTTCCGGGACGACGGGCCGCCAGCTAGCTAACGACAGTACGCGATGGCGGTAACGCGCATGAAGAGTTTGATGAAAGCCAAAAAACGTAGCTACTGGCGCCGGTTCGTCGACGGACTAACGAGAGAAACATCGATGAGCACTTTTTGGAGTACGGCCCGGCGCTTACGAAACCGAAACAGTACCAACGATAGCGTGGAATATTCCAACCGTTGGATATTCGATTTTGCCAAGAAGGTTTGTCCGGATTCCGCCCCGGTACAGAAGATTTACCGCGCAGCGTCCCCTCACAATAATGCGAACGAAACACCATTTTCGATGGTGGAGTTCTCACTTGCTCTCTTGTCATGTAACAATAAAGCTCCAGGGCCAGACAGAATCAAATTTAACTTGTTAAAGAATCTGCCAGACTCTGCCAAGAGAAGCTTGTTGAATTTATTTAATAAGTTTCTTGAGGGTAATATTGTCCCTCATGACTGGAGGCAAGTGAAGGTCATCGCCATTCAAAAACCAGGAAAAGCAGCCTCCGACCACAATTCATATCGACCGATTGCGATGCTGTCCTGTATCCGAAAGTTGTTCGAGAAAGTTATCTTGTTTCGCCTCGACAATTGTGTTGAAGCAAATGGCTTACTGTCAGATACACAATTTGGTTTCCGCATAGGCAAAGGGACGAACGACTGTCTTGCGTTGCTCTCAACAGAAATTCAAATGGCTTATGCTAGCAAAGAGCTGATGTCATCAGTTTTTCTAGATATAAAGGGGGCTTTTGAATCAGTTTCTATCAAAATTCTTTCTGAGAAGCTGCACCAGCATGGTCTTTCACCGACACTAAACAACTTTTTGCTAATCTTGCTGTCTGAAAAACATATGCATTTTTCGCATGGTGATTTATCGATATCAAGAATTAGCTACATGGGTCTTCCCCAGGGCTCATGTCTAAGCCCCCTTCTCTATAAATTTAACGTGAATGACCTTGGCGAATGTCTTGTCAATTCCTACACGCTAAGACAGTTTGCAGATGACGGTGTGTCTCTATTACAGGAGCCAAAGCCGTCGATCTGCAAGGACCATTGCAAGATACCTTGGACAATTTGTCCGCTTGGGCCCTCCAGCTGGGTATCGAGTTCTCCACGGAGAAAACTGAGCTAGTCGTATTTTCAAGGAAGCGTGAACTAGCGCAACTACAGCTACAACTAATAGGTCAAACTATTGCTCAGGTTTCAACTTTCAAATATCTCGGGGTCTGGTTCGACTCTAAAGGAACTTGGGGATGTCACATTAGGTATCTGAAACAGAAGTGTCAACAAAGGATCAACTTTCTCGGTACAAGAAGCGGAACAAGGTGGGGTGGGACTCAGGAGACCTGATTAGGCTGTACCAAACAACGATATTGTCGGGAATTTGTTTCCGCTCCGCTGCGAACATACATTTCATCAAACTAGAGCGAATCCAATATTGTTGTTTGTGTATTGCTTTGGGTTGCATGCATTCCACCCATACGATGAGTCTTGAAGTGCTGGCAGGCGTCCTTCTTCTGAAAAATCGATTTTGGGACCTCTCATATCGATTGCTCATCCGATGCGATATCTTGAACCCGTTAGTAATTGCAAATTTCAAAAGGCTTGTCGAGCTCAATTCTCAAAACCGTTTTTATGTCCTTGTACTTCGATTACATGGCGCAAAATATCAACCCAACCGTGTCAATCTCCTTCATGCTTCTGATTCAACTGTATTCTTCGACACATCCATGAAAGACGAGATTCGTGGAATCCCGGATCACATACGTCCGCTAGTGATCCAAAGCATCTTTCATAGTAAATTTCGAGAAGTCGACTGTAATAAGATGTTTTACACCGACGGGTCAAGCCTCGACGGCTCCCTGTCTTCGGTATATTCAATCAAAACCTCACCGCCTCATTCAAACTCAATGATCCTGCTTCAGTTTACGTCGCAGAACTTGCTGCTATTCAGTATACCCTTGGGATCATTGATACTTTGTCCACCGATCATTACTTTATTGTCTCGGATAGCCTCAGCTCAATCAAGGCTTTCCGTTCAATGAAACCTTGAAAGCAGATTCCATATTTTCTGGGGAAAATCTGGAAGCGCCTGAGTTCTTTGTTAGTAAGATCGTACAAGAGTACCTTAGTTTGGGTTCTCTCGCATTGCTCTATTCCAGGTAATGAGGAATCGGATTCTTTAGCTAAGGCGGGCGCTTTGCAAGGTGACATATTTGAAAGACCAATTAGTTTCAGCGAATTTTTCAGTATTACTCATCAGAGAACCCTCAAAAGTTGGCAAACTTCATGGAGCAATGGTGAACTGGGAAGGTGGCTACACTCTATAATCCCTAAGGTATCGACGAAACTTTGGTTCAGGGGGATGGACGTGGGTCGGGATTTCATTCGCGTGATGTCTCGGCTCATCTCTGACGTATTGGGCTCGCGGATAGCGGTATCTGCGCTTGTAGCAACGGTTATCACGAGATCGAACATATTGTCTGGGCATGCGCCGAGTACTGTTCTGTCAGATCTCAACTATTCGATTCCCTTCGGGCCCGAGGAAGATCACCCAATGTCCCGGTTTGAGATATACTGGCAAGCCGCGATCTTCTCTACATGTCCCTCATATACACCTTTTTAAAAACCATCAATATCCAGATTTAACTGCCCCTATCATCTTTTTTCATATCATTCTCAGAAGTGCCCTCTTTCGCCTACCGTACCCCAACGATGGTTTGATGCGACTCCAAGACGAGACAAAACATCTGTCGAATGACCCAACAACACGAGACCTACAGTACAACATCACACGCGCAACGCGGTGTGTTGCCGAGCCGTATCTGAGCCGTACTAAGAAATGGTCTGCAGGAATCCCCACCTCCCTAGCCAACAGTCAAGTACCGCTGCCGGTGCCGCCAACTGGTTCTAGTGAGCTGGAAAATTCAAAAGCTGGCGCTGCTGTCTAAATTACAGAAACCGCCAGCAGATTTTTTTACTTTATTTTTATTTACGTGACTTTAAAAGTTTTTTTTTATTCGTCACGCATCCGTCAGGAGATCAAACATAATATAGACCCATATGCTGGGTGTATGTTCTCGGAATGCTCTTGTATAGTGTTATCTTCAACAGGATATCGAAATGCACTGAGCGTGAAAGCATTCTGTCAAACAAGTAATTTGGAATTCGAAAAGTAGATCTACAGAGAAGCGAGCTGGACAGAGCGGAAGAGGCGCCCAAATAGTAAAGTAGGTGTTTTCGGTACTGCACCGTAGCAACAATAGACTGCGTTTTTCAGCGTCAGCTAGGAAGATATAGAAGAATCGTTGCACAAAATGCGTGTATCCGAATACCTGTGCAGCAATCTATATTCAGAACCAAATGCTGGTCTACGACACACACACACACATATATATATATATATATATATATATAATATATATATATATATATTATATATATATATATATATATATATATATATATATATATATATATATATATATATATATATATATATATATATATATATATATATATATATATATATATATATATATATATATATATATATATAATATATATATATAATATATATATATATATATATATATATATATATATATATATATATATATATATATATATTATATATATATATATATATATATATATATATATATAATATATATATATATATATATATATATATATATATATATATATATATATATATATATATATATATATATATATATATATATATATATATATATATATATATATATATATATATATATATATATATATATATATATATATATATATATATATATATATATATAATATATATATATATATATATATATATATATATATCGGGAAAATGAGCGAAAAGGCTTTTTTGACTGATTCGTATCTACTTGCTCAACGGTCAGCCCTTTATAACCACCAAACATATCAGACAGTTCGAAATATACTACTGCACAATACAGAACTAATGTTTTTCACATCACAAATAAATTGATGTTCGCGTTAATTTGCGTGTTCGAACAATTCGCGTGTATCATTGCAAGTGCTCGAGTATCCCGGGTCTTACGCGCGAACATTTTGGTCCTTCGAGCCGGATGCTATCAGCACAGGTTCACGGGTACTTGTAAAACGGTGACGCAAAAAGCCGTGTCAGTTCGTGAAATTCGCGCGCGTCTCATCGAACAAAAGGAGAACTCCATTTTTGACGCTAACCGACGCCATCGCATACTGAACTGTAGCGTCATTGTAGCTTTAACACGCCACCAGTGTAACTCAGGGAGAAGGCCGCGGCCGTACAGTACGGCAATTTAGTACGTACGTACAGGCAATTTAGTGAAAGTCAGTGTCTCATAAGATGAGCGGTGAATTAAGAGCGCTACAGAAACGGGAACGCCAGCTTCTGGGAATGCTGGACTCAGTCGAGCGATTTCTAGGAAGGAGCGCTGACGAACGCGATGAGTGTGAAATCATAGTACGGTTACAAATGCTAGAAGATGCTGCCAAGGAGTTTTTCACGGTTCGAGGAAAGATTGAGCTTATTTTGGAAGATGCAGAGAAGGAGAAACAGGCAAACAGTGACCCGGATATGAAGAAGGAAGCTCTGGATCATTTAGACGACGAAAACTTTCATATTATGCAAGAATTCTATGATCGCTTCTGCCATCTAAAAGCGAGACTGTTACAGTTGCAATCCCAAGGCGACATAGTGCGATCTACCGATGGTTCTCTTCATGACTCGCATCGTGCTGATGGATTATGTAAAGTAAAACTACCTGAAATTCGTCTACCAACGTTCAGAGGGGTCATTCGAGAATGGGTTACTTTTCGAGACACCTTCAAAAGTTTAATCCATGATAATTCGCAGTTAACAGATACAGATAAGTTCACATACCTCCGAGCTTCACTGGCAGATGAGGCTCTGCAGGAAATAAATTCCATCGATTTGTCTGCTGCTAACTACATTGTTGCATGGATGACCCTAGAGATGCGCTACGAAAATAAAAAGTTGATTGTAAAGACTCATCTCGATGCTCTGTTCAACTTGGAGCCACTGAAACGAGAAACGACGGACTGAATCATATACTAAGTGAGTTTGAGAAGAACGTTCAGATGCTTGAAAAGATAGGAGAGAATCCATCTGAATGGAGCACAATTTTGGCGTATATGGTATGTTCTAAATTAGACTCATCCACGCTACGACAGTGGGAGACTCATCACAACAGTAAATCGGTTCCACATTATGAAGATGTTATTAGGTTTCTGCGCAGTTATTGTTCAGTATTACAATCAGTTGCCCCATCAAAAACAACGGTACCAGAACAACGACAATTCAAGCCATCAGTCTGCAATATCATCGTCAGGACATCCAACACTTGTCCATTTTGCTGTGATACGTGGCACTCTGCCTTTCAATGTGTTAAGTTCCAGAAGATGAAGATCCCTGAAAGAATCGAAGCTGTGACACGGAGCAGATTATGCCGTAATTGTCTTCGACCCGGACACTACGCTCAGCATTGCGAACGAGGAGTTTGTCATCACTGCCAACAGAGACATCATTCAATGCTGCACACTGACCACCAGAGATCCTGCGCTCCACATTCACAGTTAAGTCCCCAGATCGAAGAATCACCCACGCAACCGGCGCAAACAACACCACCTAATCAATACCAAGAAGAACACATTCAACAAGCGCACGCATCCACCAACACCAACTTGCATCCAAACATACAGTCCACTGCAGCTAACATTACCAGTCAGAGTTACGTCGCACTACCGAAACAACCCACACAGAATGTTCTTTTGTCAACGGCTCTCATAAGAGTCACAGATCGATTCGGAAATTCGATGCTAGCTCGAGCTTTGCTAGATTCATGCTCTCAGCACTGCTTCATGTCAACTGATTTCACAACAAAGCTGAAATTTAGAGAATCCCCGACATTCTTAGCCGTCCATGGAATCGGAGCATCCCGTTGTGTGTCCACGAGACTAGTGTCTGCTGAAGTTGGTGCAAGATGTCCTACAATTTCAACATTCGAGAAGGAGATGCAGTTCTATGTCCTGCCGAAGCTAACCTTACCTCTACCAAGCAGTATCTCCGATTCATCCAGATGGTGCCTACCAAACTCCGAATGTCTCGCTGACCCTGGATTTAATGAACCTGGTCCAATCGACGTGATCATTGGAGCTGCTTATTATTTGGAGCTGTTATCCAACGGTAAATTCAAGGGAATTCAAGAAACAGTGTTTGGTTGGATTGTTGCTGGTCGATATAATGAAGGTCAACCCGTTGCTCAAGCTACTGTTCACTTATGTTATACTGCAAATCCTCAAGAGCAACAAACTAGTGTTTCGAATTTTGAAGACAGTTCTTCCATCCGTATAATAGGTTCACCCCATATTGGCTGCCGCTACTGCTCAATCGAGAATAAACAGTCGATAAGCGAAACCTGTCACAAATTTAGCAAGCATCGGAATGAACAACACATGAGGTACATCACTGACAATCAGATAAAGATGCAGAATACGCGAAAAATGGATGCAGAATACGCGAAAAAAAGGTAGAGGTTCCACCGTTGTCATCGTAGTTCAAACGCTCTCATCGATATACCAGCGTTATGATTAATTCAGAAGAAACATACAGCGTCATCATACGTCAGAGACATCGCACCGTTCCAATATATCAGCTCAGCAAATGGAAACCAATCCAATTGGTACACATCTATGACAAACCTGAAAGATACAACGACAGAGGCCCGATGAAGATGAAAATTAATCACAACCAACCGTCAATTTAACCGCCAGCAAGCAGTCCAGAAATCCGATCATGATTAAGTATTGTATCAGCTAACTACAAAAGGGAAATGACAGCAGCCAGTTGAATATATCATCGAATGACCAGTATATACAAACCAAAACTAAGCCAAGGTCAATGGAGCCAATATATGTACCATCAGCAGCAGCAAGAATTTTATATACCTCGAAGAAGATTAACTGCGCACGGTATATATCGTAACACAGAAATGAACTCAAAACAGAAGTGAAAAATTGAATTGTACCTAGTATTTACTGATAATAGATAAGCAAAATGAGTCATAACAGTTTTTGCAACCGGCCGAGACGGTTGTGCCTCGAGGTGGAAGGTTTTGTTCTCGAGAGAGTGACGGAGTGCGAGACGCTGTATGCGTTTTTGTGGGAGAGAGAGAGACCAGTTTGTTAAGTGTGAGTCGACAGTTGATACGTCGGAGGCGTGGTCAACGGCATCCTCGACAAGTGGTGTTTTGACAGCAAACCGCGGGTAGACGAATTTGCCTACCGCGGTGGCAGAAATCGACAGTGATCGTGCCTGTACACACAGAAAAAATATATTGTATAGGTGTCGTCGGGCAATTCTAATCGACGAGAGGGGAAGCGTCACAGGTAGACCCATTTGCTCTATTTGTCTACCGCAGAAGTGGTACGACGAATAAGGAAAACAAGTGGCACCGAAAAGTGCCGCATCGACAGTGGGATTTTCGCAGCAAGCCACATGTAGCCACATTTGTCTACCGCGGCGGTGGAAACGGAGAGAGCGCGCTTGTGGTGGTGATACCGACGAGCAGCTTAACCGGAGAGAGTTTTTAAGTGTTGCAGGTAGGCCTATTTCTCTACTGAAGAAGCAACGCGACGAAGAAGGACAGCAAGTGTCACATTGTCAAACAACGGGCACCGAGTTTACAACGTAACACATGAGGTGTGTTCTACAGGTATATTTTTCATTCCTTTTTGTGATAGTTTTTCTTGCTAGGTAAAATGGATGAAGAGATGGGAGAACGAGTAACAGACCCTCCCCCTAAGCCTTCTGCTGAAAATGTAAACCCGATTAGAATTAAAATTTACCCAGAGTCGTCAACGGGACCATGGATTGTATTTATTAGGCGTAAAGTAAAGGCGCTAAATATTATTCAAATTTCGAAAGATTTGACTTCGCGATTCTCGGATGTAAAAGAGATCGTCAAAGTCAATAAAGATAAAATACGCATTGTCGTTGGTAGTCTCAAACAAGCCAATGCAATTGCTTCTTGCGAGCTTTTTACGCGTGAGTATAGAGCGTATATTCCTTCAAAGGAAATTGAAATTGATGGGGTCATCACATAATCGAGTTTGACTGTTGATGACATAATTAAGCATGGGGTTGGTCGTTTCAAAGACACCATACTTAAAGACGTAAAGATACTTGAATGCAAACAATTGCATTCAGTATCACACGAAGGAGATAAAAAAGTTTATCGACTGTCTGACTCGTTTCGAGTGACTTTCGCTGGGCCTGCGCTGCCCAACTATGTCATTATCGATAAGATTCGTCTCCCTGTTCGCCTTTTTATCCCTCGTGTAATGAATTGCCTTAATTGTAAACAGCTTGGCCACACAGCCACTTACTGTTCCAATAAGGCACGGTGTGGCAAATGTGGGGGTTCTCATCAACAGGATACATGCAATGAAAATTCAGAAAAATGTTTAATGTGCGGAGAAAACTCGCATGAGCTCCCTCCATGCCCCATTTATAAATTGCGCGAGGATAAAATTAAACGATCCTTGAAGGAGAGGTCTAAGCGCTCCTATGCAGAAATGTTGAAAAATGCTACCCCTAAACCCATCTTCTTAGAAAACACTTACACATCTCTATTTTCGGAACAGTCTGACTCCGACGGAGCGTGCGAAGGTACATCATTTGTGTTACCCGGAAATTCAAGAAAAAGAAAACAGTCTTCTTTTCCCAAGCTGCCAAGAAAGGGCCTTAAAATTTCTCCACCAATAGATAAACTGCGCCCAAAACCGAAAAATTCCGATTCAAAACCGAAATCAATTCCGCCCGGTTTTGGGAACGTACAATCCAAACAGAACACCATTACTGGAAATAATAAAATTTCGCCTTCCTCTGAGCCTCAGCCGGGGGTAGGATTATTGAAATTTTCTGAAATTGTTGATTGGATTTTTAAAGCATTCAATATTTCTGAACCACTAAAGAGTATACTTTCAGCTTTCCTCCCAACAATTAGAACATTTTTAGAGCAGCTGATTGCTCAATGGCCCATCCTTGCAGCAATTATATCCTTCAATGGTTAATTCAACTCCTAAGGTGAAAGACTCCATCACTGTTTTACAGTGGAATTGCAGAAGTATCATACCAAAAATTGATTCCTTAAAAATTTTACTGCATAATTTGAAATGCGATGCTTTTGCTCTATGTGAAACATGGCTTACCTCAAACATTAATTTCAACTTAAATGATTTCAACATTATTCGCCTAGACCGAGACACCCCGTATGGAGGAGTGCTTCTAGGAATTAAAAAGTGCTATTCTTTCTATAGAATTACCATCCCCATGATTGCTGGCATTGAGGCTGTAGTAGTCCAAACGAATATTAAAGGCAAAGATATGTCTATCGCTTCTATATATATACCTCCCAAAGTTCAAATTGGACAACATCAAATTTTTGAGGTAGTGGAATCCATGGCTGCTCCGCGTCTGATACTGGGAGACTTCAACTCGCACGGAGTATTGTGGGGTTCCCTCTACAATGATAATCGATCCTCTTTGATATACAATGTTTGTGACGAATTTAATATGACAGTTTTAAATACTGGCGAAACAACACGCATCCCCAGACCTCCTGCACGTCCAAGTGCATTAGATCTATCTCTGTGCTCGACATCACTTCGGTTAGATTGCACGTGGAAGGTTGTTCGTTGTTTCAATTAACAGTGAATTAGGCCTTACGAATTCAATCAATGTTCCTTATGACTTAACACGAAATATTGATTGGAAAACATACGAAACACTAATTTCCACTTCTCTTGCTTCGACGGAAGAGCTACCCCCTACCGAAGAATATGAATTCCTAGCTGGTTTAATTATTGAAGCAGCAGAACAAGCCCAAACGAAATGCAATCCTGAAATGACAATAAATAGACGGCCCCCTAATCCTTGGTGGGACAAAGAGTGCTCTGATGCATATGAAGCTAAACAAGTTGCCTACAAAGAAATTATGAAACAGAAAGGGGGTATACGTGAGAACTTTGAAAATTATTTCATTTTGCAAAACAAATTTGACAGTATACGTCGTGCCAAAAAGTCTAGTTATTGGAGACGCTTCGTTGATGGCTTGTCAAGAGAAACATCAATGAGTACTCTTTGGAAAACAGCCAGAAGAATGAGGAATCGAAACGTGACTAATGAAAGCGAAGATTTTTCGAATCGTTGGATATTTAATTTTGCCAAGAAAATTTGTCCAGATTCTGCTCCTGCGCAGAAAATCATTCGCGATGCTCCCACAAGTAACGATTTCATAGATTCGCCATTGACAATGATGGAATTTTCAATTGCACTCCTCTCATGCAACAATAATGCTCCGGGACTAGACAGAATTAAATTCAACTTGGTGAAGAATCTGCCTGACCTAGCAAAAAGACGCTTGCTGAATTTATTCAACAAGTTTCTTGAGCAGAATATTGTCACGCGGGACTGGAGACAAGTGAGAGTTATCGCCATTCCAAAACCGGGAAAACCAGCCTCCGATCATAACTCGTATCGGCCGATTGCAATGCTATCCTGCATCAGGAAATTGTTGGAAAAAATTATCCTGCGACGTCTCGACAATTGGGTTGAGGCGAACGGTTTGCTCTCAGATACCCAGTTTGGTTTTCGGAGAGGAAAGGGAACGAATGATTGCCTGGCGCTACTTTCGTCAGAAATCCAACTCGCTTACGCAAAAAAAGAACAAATGGTGTCTGTGTTCTTAGACATAAAAGGAGCATTCGACTCAGTCTCCATTGATGTTCTCTCGGAGAAGCTACATCAATGTGGTCTTTCACCGATATTCAATAATTATTTATACAATTTATTGTCAGAAAAGCACATGCATTTTTCACATGGCGATTTGGCGACACTCAGAATAAGTTACATGGGCCTCCCACAAGGCTCTTGTCTAAGCCCCCTTCTCTATAATTTTTACGTGAATGACATTGATAATTGTATTGTCAGCCCATGCACTTTAAGACAACTTGCAGATGATGGGGTGGTTTCTGCCACAGGACCAAAAGCTATAAATTTACAACAACCATTGCAAGATAGCTTGGATAATTTATCAATTTGGGCTTTAAAACTGGGCATCGATTTCTCTACGGAGAAAACAGAGTTGGTCGTTTTCTCAAGGAAGCGTGATCCGGCTCAGCTTCAGCTTCAGTTGGTTGGTAGAACGATAGCCCAAGTTCTGACTTTTAAATACCTTGGAATTTGGTTCGATTCTAAAGGCACATGGGGAGGCCACATTAGGTATCTAATAACGAAATGCCAACAAAGGATAAATTTTCTGCGAACAATAACTGGATCATGGAGGGGTTCTCATCCAAGTGACATGATAAGATTGTATCAAACAACAATACTTTCAGTAATGGAATATGGGTGCATCTGTTTCCGTTCAGCTGCGAACACTCACATTATTAAACTGGAACGGATACAATATCGTTGTTTACGAATTGCCCTAGGTTGCATGCAGTCGACCCATACGATGAGTCTTGAAGTACTAGCGGGAGTTCTTCCTTTAAAAGACCGATTCTGGGATCTCTCCTCTCGTTTACTTATTCGATGTGAGGTTATGAATCCACTGGTAATTGAAAATTTTGAAAGACTTGTTGAGCTTCAACCCCAAACCAGATTCATGACAGTGTATTTCAATCACATGTCACAAGAAATAACGCCTGCTAGGTCTGTTCCCACATACGTCAATATACTAGATACTCCTGAATCCACTTTATTCTTCGACACGTCCATGCAAGCAGAGATTCGTGGAATTCCGGATCATCTACGCTCGCGAGAGATCCCTAAAATATTCACAAGTAAATATCAACACATAGACTGCCTTAAAATGTTTTACACTGATGGGTCACGAATCAGTGAGGCCACTGGTTTCGGTATTTTCAACAATAATTTTTCAATTTCTCTCAAACTTGCAGAACCCGCCTCTGTTTATATAGCGGAACTAGCAGCAGTTCACTATAGTTTGCAAATAATTAATACTTTACCCTCGAACCATTACTTTATCCTCACTGATAGTCTCAGCACAATTGCAGCTCTACGCTCAAAGAGGATTGATAATCAAGATCCATTCTTTTTGGGGAAGATACGAGAATCTCTGAGTAACCTAACAAGAAAAAAAAATGGGAAATGAGAAAGTTGATAATTTAGCCAAGATTGGTGCACTAGATGGTGAAATATATGAAAGACCCATCGCTTACAATGAATTTTATAGCGCTTCTCGACAGAGGACACTTGCTAGTTGGCAAACATCTTGGGACAATGGAGATATGGGACGATGGCTACACTCAATTATCCCTAAAGTATCAACGAAGGCATGGTTCAAAAGATTGGATGTAAGTCGGGACTTCATCCGTGTGATGTCTAAGCTCATGTCCAATCATTATACTTTAGATGCGCATCTCCGTCGTATTGGGCTCGCTGAGGGTAATCATTGTGCTTGTGGAGAGGGTTACCATGACATTGAACATGTTGTTTGGTCCTGCACTGAATATCGTGAAGCCAGATCACAATTAGTAGATTCTTTACAAGTCCGAGGAAGACCAATCCATGTTCCTGTTAGAGACATCCTGGCGTATCGCGATCCTCTATACATGGAACTTATCTATCATTTTCTAAAAACAGCGTCTGTCAAAATTTAATTAAATTCATCCCCTCATACTCTCATCCAAGGCTAATCATTCACCAATTAAAGTGTCCTAGAATATTCAGTTTTTAAATTTAGACAATAACAAAAAAAGTAAATAAATACTCCCGAAAATACTAGATCATTATGAAATATAACAATGTAAGGAAAAAAGCAAACAATAATGTGATTTCAGTGTTAGTTTTAGACAAATTACTAGTATAGTTAAAATTAGTCTTAAGGATTTTTGTAACGTGCTATGTAAAAAAAGAAACTGGCGTAAAAAGCTTTTGCAAATGCCGTGTCAAATAAACGTATGAAAAAAAGCAAAATGAGTTGGTGAAAACAGATAGGAGATAGGGAAGACAGAATTAAAGGTTGAAATCAGATATTTCAAGGTGGCCGGTTATGTTTGAGCGAGATAAAGAGATCAAGTTAGGAATTTTGAACATCTCTAACAGTATTCAATACTTATTACTTATTGCTCTCACTGCACTGCACTGTATCTAAATCTATATGTAAAACACGATCGGTAAAATGAGCGAAAAGGCTTTTTTGACTGATTCGTATCTACTTGCTCAACGGTCAGCCCTTTATAACCACCAAACATATCAGACAGTTCGAAATATACTACTGCACAGTACAGAACTAATGTTTTTCACATCACAAATAAATTGATGTTCGCGTTAATTTGCGTGTTCGAACAATTCGCGTGTATCATTGCAAGTGCTCGAGAATCCCGGGTCTTACGCGCGATATATATATATATATATATATATATATATATATATATATATATATATATATATATATATATATATATATATATATATATATATATATATATATATATATATATATATATATATATATATATATATATATATATATATATATATATATATATATATATATATATATATATATATATATATATATATATATATATATATATATATATATATATATATATATATATATATATATATATATATATATATATAATATATATATATATAAATATTCCCCAGAGTATATCGAAGAACGATAACAAAATCTGTCTTCGGCGTACTAGTTATGATCCGCATATTCAAAAATTACATGGACCTTAGACGGACTAATTGTATCTACTGCCCGGAAAGTATTATGAACATCATCCAGATTACTTATAAAAACTACTTTAGCAGGGCTAAACCGTTTAAAATCGTCATTTGACAAAATTTTCTGATAGATTTACAAACACCCGAAGAACAGAACCTCGTGATAGAATAAACGCACGAATGTGCACACAGAGGAATCTGGGAAAATAATCAGCAAATAATAAAGAGGTATTATTTTCCGAAGATGAAAATAAAAATCAGAGAGTTCATCAAATTTTGCGACATATGTAACAAAAATAAATACGACCGGCATCACTACAAAATTGTATTAGGATCAACACCAAATCCGAACAGACCGCTTGACATAGTTCACGTTGACATCTTTGTAGCAGAAAAGGAACACTTTCTGTCATTCTTAGACAAATTTTCCAGATACGGTACTTTAGTACACATCAAATCCCGAAACATTTTAGATATAAGAAAAGGGTTAACTAAATTTTTCAAAATCTACGGGACACCACGCTTAATCGTATGCGACAACGAGCCAGCCCTTAAGTCTATAGAAGTTCGTGGCCTCTTGCATGACTTAAATGTCGAAATATTCTTCACACCTCCTAACCACAGCAACGGTACGGTTGAACGATTTCATTCAACCATAGCAGAAATATTTCGCTGTAACAAACCAAATTACGAAGTTCTAAATATTAAAGAAATATTTAACATTGCGTGTACACTGTATAACAACACAATTCACTCTGCAATAAAACTCAAACCTAGGGAAGTTTTCTACGGGTTCAAAGATCAACAAGAAAGACCCCTCAATATAGAATTAATAGTAAAGGCCCGCAACGAACTCTATGACGAGGTAATGCTCGCACACAATAGATCAAAACTAAAAAAATTGGAATATCATAATAAACACAGAGAACCAGAACCGGAAATAGAACCAAATGCCATAGCTTACAAAAAAATTCAAGGCATCAAAAAGAAAACAAAGCCAAAGTATTTACCAGTCCGAGCATCAGAAAACAAGGGTAGAATACTTGTAGATGACTCTGGCCGGGAAATACATAAAGATAATGTCAAAAGAATTTAACAGATTTTGTACTTTCAGAAAACGAGATGATCGACGCCTGCAGAATCCTCCTGATTTGCCTCCTACTCACTCTTCCCATCACACCCTATTCACAGTCCATCCAGATACATGACATAACAAACAACGCAGGTGCGTTGCTTCTTCAAAGAGGGGAGGGAAGCATAATAGCGGGGTATGATAGACTTTTACACATAATCGATTTTACAAAATTTGACGTGTCTGTCGCAATCATTGAGAACGTAATAAGTCAGATAAAAAATTCTACAGATTTTTCAGAAATAATTCTAACTAAATTAACTGAAATAAAGTTCATCCTTAGTACCTTGCACGACAGACCAAGAAATAAACGTTCAATTAACATATTAGGAAGCATAATAAAAACGGTGACAGGGAATCTAGATGCTGAAGATATGTACATAATTAATTCTAATTTAGATAACCTCAGGAGAACAGAAAATGTATTAATCCATCAGAACAATAGACAAATAAAAATAAATTCTAAATTCGAAAATAGACTCAATATGATTACCGATGGTTTCAGAAACCAACCAAAATGTACTTAATAAAATCATTGACAACGAAGATTATTTTATAACAGAAAATCATAAAATTTCAATTATTTTTCAACTAGACTCCCTTCTGAACACACTAAAATCAATTGAATATTGTATAATGTTAGCGAAACTAAATATTTATAAGATTTTATGGTCACCGCAACATATTTATTTCATGGACTTGTTGACTTTTCTCGGTGAAAAATAAAGTTTCACCGAGAAAAGTCAACAAGTCCATGAAAGAAACTAAATATTGTCAGTAAAACCATTTTCACACCAAAAGAGATAGAAATAATAGCGCAGGAAATTAAAAACCAAGGCCTAGAAATTCACGATGCAGACGAAGCATTCAACTATCTGACAACAACCATCTTCTACAAGGGACCAACACTCATCATCAGCATCAACGCTCCACGCCTACTTTCTGAAAGATATAGAAAAGTCATCATCGAACCCCTACCACTCCTGAACCAAACCGTTAAACTAACGCACAACACAGTTTTCATTAACCCGACACAAATACTTGCAGTAATTTCCAAATGCCAAGAATACAACAGAGTGACAATCTGCGAGAGGAAACAATTGATTAAAATCAGTGATGATCCTTGTGAAGCTCCACTTCTAAGAGGCCAACACGGAAAGTGCCATTTATCAGAAAAACCTCCGTCATCAGAAACAAGACCACTAACCCCAGGAACACTGTTGGTGATATCCGTTCACCAAGACGTACGCATCAACAGCACCTGCGGCATCAGCAATAGGACGTTAACCGGAATCCACTTGGTAACGTTTCATAATTGCTCACTCCACATTAGGAACGAGCTGTTCGAAAATTTTGAACTACGGTTCTATCAACCAACAATTTTGCCACTGCAATCATGCAAAATACAAACTATGCAAATAGAGCGGCACGTAAACATATCAGAGCTACACCAACTCAACATAGCAAACAGAAACCGCCTCGAAATAGTTAACGTGGAACACCGACTTGGATTTTTATCACTTAGCATATATATATATATATATATATATATATATATATGTATATATATATATATATATATATATATATATATATATATATATATATATATATATATATATATATATATATATATATATATATATATATATATATATATATATATATATATATATATATATATATATATATATATATATATATATATATATATATATATATATATATATATATATATATATATATATATATATATATATATATATATATATATATATATATATATATATATATATATATATATATATATATATATATATATATATATATATATATATATATATATATATATATATATATATATATATATATATATATATATATATATATATATATATATATATATATATATATATATATATATATATATATATATATATATATATATATATATATATATATATATATATATATATATATATATATATATATATATATATATATATATATATATATAATTTTCGAAATCGCGGGAAGCACACTTATCGGCCGGAAGTCCTTAGGTTCCACAGGATTTGCTGTTTTCGGAATTAGCGTGACTATGGCTTTCTTCCAGAGTTCGGGAAACTTGTGCGAGTCGATGATGGTATTAAAAGATTTACAAGTAGAGGCAGTATAAAAGGGCAAAGCATTTTTACAAACGGAATTTTATAGAATTTCTTGCTTGAGATTGAGTTTAGATGCACCTTAAGTGCAATAAATTCGTAGCTCAGAAATTGTTTATGTCATAGAATACTTATCAACATCTTCAATTTAGTTTAGTTTCATCAGAGATAGTTGATAATATATTTTTTTTATCATCTGGAATTGTACACTCTAGCAAATATAGCGAATTTTATAGGAATGTTTACGCAAGAAAAAACGCATGTAAATCATAATATTGTTATATGGAACGGCGTTTATTTTTACAAATCAACTTGCTATGATTAAGTTTTGTAATTGTAATTTCATTTGGTAATTGTTTACTTTAGCTACTTTTCCCCCTGTAAGTGGAAAACATGTTTTTCTTTCGTGAATATGCTAGTTTAGTGCTGTAGATTCATAAAAAGAGGCGGAAAGCGAAATTTTTTTAATATTTCATTAATTAGCTTTAGAGTAAGTTTTACCTAATAACTTTGTTGGGGTTATTGTGCTCCCGAAAGTAAGGTTTTTGGCGAAGCTAGTTTAATGCGGCTATGCCGCATAGACATAGTCCTCGTACTCGTCGTCGGAAACGTAAGCGAACCTGTGATCCACTCGTTTGCCCGGTATACCTAAACATAGGGGCTATCCCTAGTCGGACAGCATGAGAAAAAAAAATCGATGTGGCGTAGCCACATTAGGCATTAACAACGTTTTATTTAGTAACAATAGGATTGTATTGATCGGCAAAAATTAAATTGTTACTGCCTAAGATCGTTTTAATTGGGTGCTGTCCGACTTCGCTGCCGCTCAGTCGGACTTAACCTAGGGATAGCCCCTATGTTTGAGTATACCGGGCAAACGAGTGGATAACTTGTTCGCTTGCGTTTCTGATGACAAGTACTAGTACTAGCTTCGCCAAAACCTTACTTTCGGGAGCACAATAACCCTATGTGCAAGGTTAGTAGGTAGCACTTATTTTTAGTCTCATTAATGAATTATTAAAAATTTTCGCTTTCCGCCTCTTTTTTATGAATCTACCACACTAAACTAGCATATTCACGAAAGAAAAACATGTTTTCCACTTACAGGGGGAAAAGTAGCTAAAGTAAACAATTACCTTTTATTTAATACGATATTTTCCATACGTTTATTTGACACGATATTTACGCCTAAGTTACATTTTTTTCATAGCATGTTACAAAAATCCATAAGACTAATTTTAACTATTCAGGCCAGATTCGATTATCCGTAGGGTGCAGAAAAATTTCGCTTCGGATAATCGAATCAAAACAAAAGTTTTTTTTTCTTCATGAATATTTGTTATATGCTGAAAAACAGTATATAAGGTACATGCATCAATGTTTGACTCATGGAACATTTTTTTTTATCAAACCGTTTTAATAACGAATATCGATCACTTTATATTCTGAAGCCTTAGATATCGGATAGGCTGAAGTTTGTTGCGGTTCTTAAGGTGAAATTCAGGTCGAAAAAGCGCGCGCAAAAAATGAACCGAGTTGGGGTGACGAACCTCCGCACAAAGCGCAAAATGAAAAACCGACACATATATCCTACATGATCGCTACACAAATGGTACGCAGTGGGTCTAGCGCTCGTTTTTGATGATCATAATGTAAAGCTATGTTTCTATTGATGATGGATTTTATTCTTTCTTTCATAAAAACGAAGGTTAGCAAATTAGTTAGCATAAGTAAACCAATATGATAGTATGATAAAGTCTTGCATCATATCCATTATTGCGACTGTACGTAATTATTAGCATGGCTATAAATAAATTTGAATCATTTTCTTTACCCTGTGGTGCAAACGGTAAGGCACCCTTCGTACCTGGGATAGGACGGATCATTAGTGTCAAGACTCCTAACGACTGTATTCGAAAACATGTAGTAGAATGATTAGTATTTTGGAAGAAATTATTGGTTTTTATGTTATCGCAAAAATGTGCACGAAAGAAATTTTAACTAAAACCGTGACCAGAATGAAATCTAGTGCGAATGCTAGAGAGAAACCGGCTATATTTATGTTGATCGGTGAAAAGTTGTCGGCAGCACAAATCCGGAGGTTGGTTGTGGTAGAAAATGTGATTAAGTTGTTTCGATAATGGTTAAAAAGGAACAGGACGATTTCTAATATCGTTCAAACTTATTGATTTGATGTGTATAAAAATGAATATTTTAGGTTATTTCATTCAGATAACAATTAAACTTTATGGACCTCTCGTTTCGAACTAAGACGATAGACTAATGCCACTTTTGCTTGACCCCGAACCTGCGTCAGGTTGCAACCCCAATCGCTGTCATTTCTAACATTTTGACAGCAGCTGGAGTTAGAACCTGGCTCAGTTTCGCTTCAAGTAAAAACGGAACAAATAAGGCTGCAAAAACGTCCAAAGAGCTTTACCCCTAATGTATTGCGTTTTTGGTGTACAACGAGACGCACTTCAAGTTAGACTAGCCGTAATACGAAAAGACGATGCTTCTTTTATTCCCGTAGCAAAACACATTCTCAAGATGATAATGTTGATAGTACGTAGAAGTAAACAATGTTCATTTTGTGCCGATTCCTCAAAATATTTCGGAAGTATGATCTATTTAAAAATGTCCGATAATTATTTTTTCCTAATCAGTTCGCTTATTGTATAGGCACAAATGTGTTAGCTTGACAATGTCAATTTATTTTTTCACATTTTGAATATATTAAAATAAGAAAGTGCTGGAATAGTTTTTATGTTAAATCGAACAAGAAAAATCTATCTCAAAACTAGGAATACAATCCGATATAAAAGAGTGGGAACAATAGTTTTACCTTTCCCATATAGAAAGCTTATGTAATTGCTACAAAAACCGACTTTCTAACCGAGGCCTGGAGGGCCGAGTCTCATATACCATTCGGCTAAGTACATCGAGATCGGAAAATGTCTGTGCGTGTGTATGTATGTATGTATGTATGTATGTAGGTATTTTTTTGTTTTTTTACATTTTAACGACATTCAATTAGCTAGAGATTACTGGGTAGAGAAAGTTATGCAACTTAGAGCCATAGTACTCAAGTGAGAGCAAGGATGTGAAGTAAATAGATCGGAAAACTAGAAGTGGCAGGGTCATTAGAACAGGCTTAATATCGTACGGGTTTAATCTTTGTCTTCTGCTAATGACTTTGTGTGTATATCAACAAAATATCCACATCGATTTCTCTGGGATATATGAAACGATTTTTCCAAACTAAGATTCAAATGGATGGTATAATATTCCCATCGGCTTTCCGGATTTACGAGTTGAAGAGTACGGTTAGATATAAAATCTCTAAATAATTTGACCATGTTTCAAAATTAACAGTCACATCGACTTATCGTAGATGATTGTCCGATAATCACAAACTTAATCTTAACTCAAAAGCATCCCCATAGGTTGCTATAACGTTTCATTTTGATTGCTTATATGGTTCCGGAAATATAAACTGAATTGTTCGGTCATACATGAAATTTCAATGTCAGAATCTAGAAAATACATTTAAATTGTCGATGTCATGATAGCCCTCGTCACAAGCGCAGAGACTACTCTCTGCAAGCCCAATACGTCGCACAAGCTCATCGAACGTGTTGTGGTTGAACATTAGCCGCGACATTACACGAATGAAGTCTCGACCCAAATTACTATTTATTACTACAAGTAATAAAGGTTTATGAAAACAGGTAATTTGGTATCCATATCCATATACCGGTAGTATTTGATTTATCATGAATTATGGTCCCTTCGCTCCAAGCTTCAGAAGCTAATAGGAGAAAACATTTAGAACAAATGCATATTTCGTGGCTATAAATGACATAGAACTAATAAACTGAGAATGTTGATCATTGTTGTCTGGAAAGGAGTAGCATAGGTCGATTGAAATTAAGTATAATTGAAAACACATGGAACGCGTTCTCCTTCAGTAATTTTACTTTCAATTGACTGATTATTTTATGAAGAAGCGTAAATATGTTCTAGGCATGAGAAGCCGGTCGGCCGCAAAATATCACCTTCGTCGATTCAAACGATATTTTGCAGTTATTGTATTTTACAAAGCAAAGCTATCTGAGAACGAGTTACAGGGAATGAATACTTTTGCACGAAAAAAGTTTTCAGTTTTCACTAAAATAAAAATTTATGTTTAAAATTTAAATTGCAAAGACTTCCCATTTTTTTAGTTTTACATTTCTTATAAAAGAAATGTATAGAATTCGCTCAAACTTTCAAGATTTTTTCCGAGGCCCGGAGGGCCGAGTCTTATATACCAATCGACTCAGCTCGACGATTTGGGACAATGTCTGTGTGTGTGTGTCTGTGTGTGTGTGTGTGTGTATGTAACGGACAAATTCTCATTCGTGTTTCTCAGCAATGGCTGAACCGATCTTATCCAAACCAATTTTAAATGAAAGAACTAAAAACAGTATGAACGCTATTAATTTGTTTTTGATTCTGATGTTTAGTTTCCAAGATATGAATGTTTGAATGCGCAAAAATGGCGTTTTTTGCAGTTTTTTTAAATTATCTGGCGAAATTGACAATGTAGATTAACAATTTATATGGTTTTAGACAGCTTTCACGAATACCTTTCGAACAAGCTATAGATTGTTGAAATCGTACTATTATCAAAAGAGATATTTAACATTAAATGCGGACGAAAGATTTTTATCATTTCCCATAGCCAGAAATATGACCAAAAACATGTAATCTATTATTAACGCCAAAACGGCTTATTTTAGGTCAATAGTATCTTCGGAGAATTTAATGGAGGCAATATGCCCTTTCTTTTGGTATTGTGCTTTTGCTGATTAATCCCCCTATGAGTGAGATATTTTCACAAATTTTTTTGGAAGTGATTATATCGAAATGATGCCTTCAGCAAATTTGTAGCTCTTACTTTTGCGAATAACGTTACTGAAGACTTCAAATATCTATTTCGAATACTTTAAAAGTTATGGCTTGTTGTTTGTTGATTACTCTTTGTCGCTTATTTATTGTTCAATATAGTAATAATCCATTGAAATAAGCCAAACATTATTTCGATAAAACGAATTTTGTATTTCATTTTACTATCCACAACCGCTAGAAATAATCACCGAACACTTCCAAGTTATCTGGAAGGAACTTGATAACTTATCAGTACAAAAATGTTCATTTGTGCGAACTTTCTGACTGCAATTTTGCTAACTTATAACCATCGGATCGATCTGAAACATATCGGAAAATGAGAAGCGAAATAAATAACTCCAAGCAACGGCGTAGCCAAGAGAAGGTTTTGGGGTTTAACACCATACAACCCCCCCCCCCCCCACAACACCCAAAAAAAAATTGGATTGAAGTTGAAAATTTATTGATGCAGACTGATTTAATTCAATATTACAATAACAATTATCTGATCCGTAGATTGATAACCTGTTGTTGTAAACATCATGAGGACTTTTGATAAATTGTCGGAATGGGGTCCTGATATGTAACTGATCTCTTGGTCTTGATTTCACAGTTGTCTAATAGCATCAATATCAAATTCCTGTCTGAAAACATTCCAATAGAAAATTCCAGAGTTCTGTAATCAATCATAATCCTCAGATTTATTTTCAAATTGATCTCGTTTTTGTAGAGATGTACTGTAATAAGGGTCTTTATTTAATAGGAAGCGAAGTTAAAATTGATTTAATTCTATGAAACATAGAACTGCTCAACAAAAAATGCATAAATTTCAACAATTGCTTAAAATGTTTTTGCCTTTCTCATTCACCGGAGGACCGAGTGTCATATGCTAATCGACTCAGTTCGTCGAGATCGGAAAATGTCTGTGTGTATGTATGTCTGTATGTATGTGTGTGTATGTGTGTGTATGTGTGTATGTGGAAAAAATGTGACCTCTGTTAATCAGAGATGGCTGGATCGATTTGCACAAAGTTAGTCTCAAATGAAAGGTACAATCTTCCCATCGGCTGCTATTGATTTTTTTATTGATTGGACTTCCGGTTCCGGAGTTACGAGTTGAAGAGTGCAATCACACAACAAATTCCCATATAAACTGAAATGAAAAATTTTCAAAATCAAATTTGTATTTTTGATGCCAAATGACATTATAATGCATGAAACATTGAGATTTGATGTAAACTCGAAAAAATAACGTTTGACAAAAGTTGATTTTTTTGGACTTTGGTACTTATTTGCTCTGTTACTATTTTCTGAAAAATTAATTCTGCATAATTTTAAAACTTCAAAAATTACGGTTTCGGAATTATGCCGTTTAGACATTAAGATCGATTTTCACCAAACCCCCACCAATTGTAAAATTGGTATTGTAAAAAAAACGTAAGGGCGATACTTCAATGCTGATAGGTGGGACCGAAAAAGTAAACAATCGCCAAAGGGACTATATACTATATATACAATCATTTTGTCAATTTCAATAGCAAACACAAATTTTAATTTAATAATTTCAAATACTTCATGAAGTTTTGGGTTTCGATCACTGAATCATGCAATCTAGGATGTAAAAAACACAATAGTTCTAAATTGGAAATAAAACCAAGTCTGGAAATATGCACTGTTGATTTTCTTTGAATGCACTATGAGTCACAAGGGCGATTTTTCGGTACAAAAATCAATAACTCCCAAACCGTTCATTTTAGAGAAATTATGCTGAGAGAATATTTCTGGGGATTAAATTCGCTTTCTTTTAAAGTAAAATGTAGCTAGGGTGGTCCTCTCAAACATTCTTTTCGAAAAATTATTTTTCGAACAAAATGGTATAGCAAGGTACTTACTTCAGCAAAGTTGTAGAAAAATGTTTTTCAGTTAACATTTTCAAATGAATTAAAGTTATAGCACTATCGGTTTTTATGTTATAATTATTTTTATTCTTTAACTTAGGGTGTTTCTGAAAAAGTCAGTTTTTTAACTATAACTTTTTAAATAGTTAGTCTATCTTTTAGTACTTTTCATTGCGCATATTTCTGCTGAAGAATGTGAATCGATATCATTTTTCGTTATCGAGTTACGATCATTTTTTTTTAAATGAAAATGATAGTTTTCAATGTCCTCCAACTCAGAAGGTTGCAAAAACTAGCAGCTAAATTTGTACTCTTTTGAAAGTGCATCAAAAATACTATAAAATATTTCAAAATCAAAGTCAGCATTTTTGCCCTTCGATGTCAAATCGTCGCTGTTGTGCTATCTTATGACAAGCGCCATTTAGCACATTTCGAGAAAAACGATTTTTAAAGTTTGAGATTGAATATCTTGAAACTTATAAATGGTATAAACAATCCAAAGAAGACAATTGATGCTTCTATCTATTCTGCATTAATCTCTCAAATATTACGAAGATCGGTTGACTATGTTGCGAGTTTTTACTATGAATGTGAACAAAAGTCGCACTCACACGTGTCATAGGCGTGTATTGATGACAAAATTTGTATGACGTGTCATAATCGTGCATGGAAAATTTTCCATAGAAAAAAATCATCACTTTTTAACTTTTATTCATATCTTTGGGTTCATATGGTCTATAAACATTCGGTGAAATGCATTGTAAAGGAAATGAGTCAGGGAATCTAGAAAAAATGGTTATTCTTGATTACAGTGTTGCCAAATATATTTTATTTCCAGTTCAAAGCTAAAACTGTGTTTTTCTCACAACTCGTATAATTTTCTTTCGAAAATGTTTATGCCATTGTGTTCCTCAGACATTTTCACACATAAAACCGTCTAAAACTTCAATATAACTTGAACCAATCCCTAGATATAGTGATTTGAAGCAAAAAACTCACAATTTCTCATCATGTTTCTAGCTATATCTAAGTAACCAAGTAGAATTTCGAAATTCTGAAAACGCCACTTTGTAGAGATTTTTTAAACAAGTAATGTGGCATATCTAACTCAGTTTACCCCAAAATGGCGTTTGTCATAAGATAGCACAACAGCGACGAAATATAAACAACAACACCACGAGTCGTGACAGTTCAATTGGTATCAATCTCATTCATGAATCGAATCGCAGTAGCCGACGACTGCTTTGATCAACGCGTGTAGTGCTTTGTATTATTAGTGCTGTTAAAATGGATAAAATAAAGTTGTTCGATCTCTGGAAAGTGGCCAAAGGTGAAAATAAAAATAAAATAAAAGTTGTGTTTGAGGAAATAATGAGATAATTTGATGTGGGACAAAATGAAAAAAATAAGTTCACTCAGAATGCAAAAGCTGTAACAATTAAAACATGTAAAAGGTTTGATCAATTTTGGAAAGACAGTAATCGAATTGAGACGAAAGTGCTCGATAAAAATTCGAAATATTTTGAGAAGCCGTTAACAGTTCCTACAAAAGATTCAAACTGCACTTCCTCCCAAACCAGCATTCACAGAAATTCGTCGCTTACTTAGAACAGAATGAAGGGTAATCCTTAATTCATTTGCTTTTTAAGGCAAAATGCGCTACATTTTATATTATGTCAACACTTCCATTACCAACAAGTTTCATGAGCGAACAAGGAGCTGAGGCTCGGAACGATCGACTGAGTCACGGTAGAAATTGTTCAAGAGTCGCGAACATGGAAGATGTTTTCTTTAGAGCAATGGACTCGTCTAATCCGGTTCTTGCAGTTAGAAGATCCCGATACAGTAAACGCACTGAAATAAGTTCAATATTAAATGAGTTAGCACTTTGAGAAAAGAGACACGATTCAGATAACTATAACGACGACGATGCTGATGATGTTGATGATTGTGATTATAATAATTATGAGGATGACGATGATAATAAAGTAGTTACGTAGAATAGTAAAATAAATATCTGTCTGAGCCTAACGTTTTCAATATTTGTGTACATATATTTGACAAGCTCAAAAAATCATTTAACAACTCGACTTTTTGATCTAGTAAAGCAGGTTCTAAATGGCAATGACCAGACCCTTAAAAACAGCCGTATGCTGATGTCATTTAATCATAATGTTGATGTCAACATTTTTCGCTGAATGACAAAAAAGCAAAAGTTGATTTTGAGATATTTTACAGTATTTTTGATGCACTTTCGAAAGAGTACAAATTTAGCTGCTAGTTTTTGCAACCTTCTGAGTTAGAGGTCATTGAAAACTATCATTTTTATTTAAAAAACGCTTTTAATCCACCTAACAGTGTGATGAGACATTTCTTATAATTCTTATCACTCTCTTCGGATATTATATCGTTTGAGAACATTTAGAACATGATGATTCGCGATGTTTTTGATAACACATACTACATGGGATAGTGGGAGGACTCAGAGAATCGCTCAAATCAGCATAGGACAACATCAGTGCTAGAAATCTCAAACCAAATCAATGGGAAAGCGAAAAAATGGCCCATAAAATAGACATACCAACGAATTATTGTTAATGCTCTGTTAATAAAATATCTATATTGTGGTGGGAAAACTAGATTTTCCTAAAGGGGTTATATATTGTACTGAGCCAAAAAAATCGAAATTTTTTTTAATCGATTTGAAGTTTATACTTTACTAAAATTTCCAACGCGACTAAGAAGAACTAAGAAAATTGAAATCGCAGCTCCTGATATTTTTCTAAAGGTGACTTCCCAGTAGTATCCTTGATTTGAATTATTATCGCTAATCCTAATGCCAAAGAACAAATAAAAACCTCTCCAAAACGAACCCTTTGGGAAAATCATCTTCATTACTGGAATTTTCATTTTCACGAATCTTTTCGATAACCTTCCGTCACTTGCGTTAATACACTGGGTGCACAGTGCTCTGAAAATCTAGCGAAATCGTCTTAGGGCACCAGCGGGTCTAATTCAGAGCCATCTGCGCGACGAGTTAAATTTGTAAAGAATACTAAAAATTAATTTCTATTCCATAATTTTCAGTTCAGCAATTCGAGAGATCGTGCTCACCGCAAGCCATGAAAAATAGACTACGTTGTGAAGCGATGGTCACTATTTATTAAAAAATCACGGTTGAATAAAAAATTAAACTATTAAAAAAAAAATTAAAGGGTGACATTAAAAATGTAGCTTTTTTCAAGAGCGTGCAAATGTATTTTATCTATCACACATATCGACTCAAGTTCTTGCTCACTCGCCTATTTTTATGCTACAATTTGCTATATACCCTCCCCATTAAAACATAATTTATTGAAGGTCTTTTAACGGTAATCTATTAATTAATCAAGTATCTCACTAGGTGATTGGCATTATTTGGCTAATCCATCTAGTAAAAATAGGCTGGTCTGTCAAGAAAATATATTTAAAAGAAAAGTTCCATATTTAGAACCGTGACGAGGAAGCCCACGCCCAGCAACGGAAATATACAGATTCTTCATGAAATATGAAATTCATTTTCCATTTAAATTTTCAATAATGTATTAATGAACTTAAGTAAACAATCTTAAGGTTAAGTATTTCTTGATCGATTAGTGGTGAAAAAAATTATTTGATAAATTACATTGTTATGCAACGTTCGCACTACCAGTTAAAACGGGTTTTATGCTATCTTGGTGACATTTTCTCTTGTTGCTAATTATTAAAACGTGTTATAACTCTGTAGTGTAAACATTGTATTATTAAACCAATTCTGCAGCGTTTTATGTTATATAGGTGTTTTATGTGGTAATAGGACTGACATAATTATATCTTCAGTACAGCGGTTTGTTGCATAATTTCAAACAGATATATTTTAAAATTTAAATTAGTATACCTAACCGTTCTATTTGTTGTATACTTTAAAACGCAATTAGAACTGTGTTTTAACTACATAGGGCAGGACAGATACTCTGACTGGATAAACTGGGAAAACAATTTTAAGTCCAGTAACGATTAAGACATGGCTTGAATTTGAATCGAAAAAGAACATCCGCCTAAACTGCTGCTGGGACGGTAAGTTCTGTTTTAAAATTTTCCGTTGTGTACAGTACGAAACAAAAGTATTTGAAATTAGAAAACACCCAAACATAACCTCAATATGGCTAACATACATAATGGCTTCTTCATGCTAATTGACGAAAACAAAAAGTTCTGCTGGGAATGTGATTGTTTCCGATGCAATTACACTCAGGTTTTTTTACGCAGGGGATACAGGCCGTGCAAATGAAAACCGCCTAAATTTCAAAAAACGCGTAAATGAAAACCGCGGAAATTTCAAAATTCGCGTAAAAAATACCGCGTAATAAAACCTGAGTGTACTCCCCTATATAAAATACTACGCTGCTGAACAGTGCAATAACTACAGAAGCACGTTGTCAGATGCCTTACTGATAAAAAAACATATAACCAAAATATGAAACATATGAAAACCAATAGGCTCTTTACCCTAGGCAGCTACAATGCGCCGTAAACATGGATTAACAAGTTACAACGCACACGCATGCATAAAAATAAATATATTTTATTCAAACGCAACACTCTTAAGCAGCACACACCGTATTGAATTAAATCCAAACCACCCCACCCACCCACTTTGCAAATCATTCTGTGACACCGTGCTGGTACCCGAAAAATCCGCAAACGGCCACCGCTGCCGAAAATGCATAGCGTCTACCGCTTATTGTAGTGCCCACACGCTGCAGCCATGATCGTACCCGTTCGACATAAACTGATTCAAACGGGTACGCGTCACCTCTATTTATAAACTAACCGTATATGGTTTAGTCACATAGGTGCGAGTGTGTGCAAATGCCAACGTTGCCGAAAATCGATAGCGCTTATTGCATCGCCCGGAGACGATGTTGTTCGTATGAGACAAGAGCAACAACTGATTTAAACGGACATGCGTCGCTTCTATTTATGACTTTTCGCCTTTCATTGAGTCACTAAGCTGCCCTCTTTTGACGGCTGTGTCTGAGAAATCTGCCTCACGAATGGTAATTTTCCCGTTTTTCGTGAACTTTTTAATTTTACCAATTTCCAAAAGTCTACTTTTATTGGGGAGATATTAAATTATTACCAATATTTAAGTTAGGTGTTTCTGAATCGGTTGGTGTATGAATGATTAAAATCCATCTAGTAATATCGGAGTTATAAGCGTGCAAACCTTACATAGTTTCGTTACATGGGAGATAGTTTAGATTTTAGAATGACACCTAGCCCCAGATAGTGGAGTAAGACATTTTTAATGTCAAAATTTCAAATAGTTTATAATTTTCACAAACTTATTAGGAAAAATTGTTTAATAAGCTTTCGTAATATTGTGCAGGAAAAAAGCTGAAAATTTCAGTATTTTCTCTATCTGCAACATATATTAAGTATACCAATTAATTGGTATACGAATTGGGATAGGTTCGCCAAATTTTGGAAGAAGTCTATAAAATAACCCCTTGAAAACTACCTAAAAATTGTTGTAGTTCGATGCAATAAAAATCCCCAAAAATGAAATGTACCTATTAATTTGAAACACAGTGAATAATACATACAATAAAGACCCATTTTTATCGATCTCATGGTGTATTTTAGGCTGACAAAATGGGGACGTTGACTAAATCGGACAATTTTTTTTCTTTATAATAAACTGAAGCTGTTAAAATATTCTTCCCGTCCCTTGATGTAGTCTGATAACTATTTCTGATTATGATGAACTTTTTATTTTTGCATATTTCCATCTTCATGATAAGGAAATCATGCTCAAGAAAGGATTTACTCGAATTCAGTCTTGTTCGTCTGCTAGAGCCCATCAAACATATGTTCATATTTGGCTGATAAAATCGGGGTTTCAATGTATTATAATAGATATTCAGCATTCGAAGAAGTTTCTTGTGAACGAGTGTAGAACGACTTTGTTTCTACTTACTTGAAATCAGCGGCGTAGCCAAAAATTCGGTTTGATGGGAGTTTGGTGAAAATCGATCATACTGTCCAAACGGCATAATTGCGAAACCGTAATTTTTGGAGTTTTAAAATTATGCAGAATTAATTTTTCAGAAAATAGTAACAGAGTTCGTGTCTTTAGCGAATTTGTTGAAGCTTTATTGTAGTCATGAATATTAACCTGAGAAAATTCACCATAAATACTTCTTGGACGATATACCGTCAAAATTATTTTATCAAATGATGCGCTGTTTAACGTTTGTAAAACTCATCGAAGATACTAAACCTCCGAAATTGGCGGTTTCAAAATGATGCTATCTTGACCTTAAATTACTGTTTTTAAACATTTTTTTTTTATTCATTTCGTTTATTTGATAGGCACAAATGCGTTAGCTTGGCGGTGCCAAATGCTTTTGTTTTTACATTTTGGATATAATAAAACTAGGAGGTTACAATGTTGAAATATTTTTTTACAAAGGAAAAGAAAGTTTACAGCTATCTTAAGACTAGAAATAAGATTCAATATACAAAAGAGGGCCAAAAGATTTTTTTATGAAAAAAATTAAAACAAGGGATTCACTTTGATATACAAGAGGGGGAGTAATAGTATTTTACGAAATATTTTACGGTTATCTTAAAACTAACAATATAGTTTAGTACACAAAAGGGGGAACAAATATTTATGAGAAATTTCACAGAAATCTTAAAACTAGGGATTCAATTCTATTTACAAGATGGAGGACAAGAGTTTGAATAAAGAGTAAAAATTATAGCTATCTTAAAACTAGGAATAAAGAATACTAATTTGAATTTTTTAACTAAAACTTATGCTTGGTCAAGATATTCAAAGGGTGGCTTATTTCCGCATCAGTGTAGCAGCAGTTGTATCAAGGACAGGGGAGAGACAGGGAAAGAAGAGCAAAACTTGCAACTTTCGCTCGAACGGCGGGGGGGGGGGGGGGAGGGGGATCAGCGTATCAAATTTGCGCCTCAGTATAGTAAGTCGTCGAGTACCGGATTGGCGGATGGTATTCTTCGGACCCGCGGGGAATCTTTCAAAAGTCATCGGACCTCGAGTCGCTCTCGCTTCAGTTTCCTTCTATGCAGGCGTAGTGGTAAGGGCGATGGCGGTTACATAGTGGCACTCTGGAGCTGATCGGTTCCACAAGGCAGGAGGAAACTCTAAAAACGAGAAATAAAAGAGAGGGGCTAAATTGGGATATTTATCGTTTTTATGAAGGTATAAATAAGGGACATATAGGAGAAATCACGAGTTGCCAGCATATCTCGGACTGGTACATTGGGTGGTCTACCTCGGGCCCGAAGGGATTCCTTTAACTGAGACCTGGGGTCACAATACCCGGCGCACACCCAGACAACGTGTTCGATGTCGTGATAGCCCTCGTCACAAGCGCACAGACTACTCTCCGCAAGCCCAATACGCCGCAAATGCGCATCCATGGTGTAGTGATTGGACATAAGTCGGGACATTACACGAATAAAATCCCGACCCACATCCATCCCCCCGAACCAAGGCTTCGTTGATACCTTTGGGATAATCGAATGTAGCCATCGTCCAAGTTCCCCATTGCTCCACGAGGTTTGCCAACTGTTGAGCGTCCTCTGACGACAAATACTAAAAAATTCGTTGAAGCAGATTGGTCTTTCGTATATGTCACCATTTAATACGCCCACCTTTGCTAATGAGTCGGCCTTTTCATTGCCCGGGATAGAACAATGAGAGGGGACCCAAACAAAGGTAATCTGATAAGATTTTTCAGATAACGTACACAAGGACTCCTGTATCTTCCCCAGAAAATACGGTAATTGCTTTTTAGGTTTCACCGCACGAAGAGCCTCGATAGAGCTGAGGCTGTCCGAAACGATGAAGTAGTGATCTGTGGGCAGAGTGTCGATGATCCCAAGGGTGTACTGAATAGCAGCTAATTCTGCGACGTAAACTGAAGCGGGATCATTAAGCTTGAATGAAGCGGTGATAGTATTGTTGAAGATACCGAAGCCAGTGGACCCATCGAGATTTGATCCGTCAGTGTAAAACATTTTGTCGCAGTCGACTTCTCGGAATTTATTATAAAATATATTGGGGATCACCTGCGGGCGTATATGGTCCGGGATTCCACGAATCTCTTCCTTCATGGATGTGTCGAAGAATACAGTAGAATCAGAAGTATCTAGGAAACGGACACGGTTGGGATTGTACGAAGAAGGATTGATGCTCTGTGCCATGTAGTCGAAGTACAAGGACATAAAACGGGTTTGAGAATTAAGCTCGACGAGCCTCTCGAAATTTTCAATTACCAACGGGTTCAGAATGTCGCATCGGATGAGCAATCGATATGAGAGTTCCCAAAATCGATTTTTTAGCGGAAGAACGCCCGCCAGCACTTCGAGACTCATCGTATGGGTCGAGTGCATGCAACCCAAGGCAATGCGCAAGCAACGATACTGGATTCTCTCCAGTTTGATGAAGTGTATGTTCGCAGCGGAGCGGAAACAGAAACACCCGTACTCCATCACCGACAATATCGTTGTTTGGTACAACCTGATCAGGTCTCCTGGGTGAGCACCCCACCATGTTCCAGTTATTGTTCGGAGAAAATTGATCCTTTGTTGGCATTTCTGTTTCAGATACCTAATGTGACATCCCCAGGTACCTTTAGAGTCGAACCAGACCCCGAGATATTTAAATGTGAAAACCTGGTTGATCGTTGCACCCATTAATAAAAGCTGGAGTTGCGCCGGCTCACGCTTCCTAGAAAAAACAACCAACTCAGTTTTCTCCGTGGAGAACTCAATACCCAGCTGAAGAGCCCAAGCAGACAAATTGTCCAAGGTATTTTGTAATGGTCCTTGCAAGTCGGCAGCTTTGGGCCCTGTAACAGAGACCACCCCGTCGTCTGCAAGTTGCCTTAGCGTGCATGAATTGGCAAGACAATCGTCAATGTCATTCACGTAAAAATTGTAGAGCAGGGGACTTAGACATGAGCCCTGGGGAAGACCCATGTAGCTAAATCGCGATGTTGTTAAATCGCCATGCGAAAAACGCATGTGCTTTTCAGACAACAGATTTAGCAAAAAGTTATTTAAAATTGGTGAAAGACCATGCTGGTGCAGCTTCTCTGACAGAATGTTGATAGAAACTGAGTCAAAAGCCCCCTTAATATCCAAGAAGACTGATGCCATCTGCTCTTTGTTAGCATAGGCCATTTGGATTTCTGTAGAAAGCAACGCAAGGCAATCGTTCGTCCCTTTGCCTTTGCGGAAGCCAAATTGTGTATCTGACAGTAAGCCATTTGCTTCAACCCAATTGTCGAGGCGAAACATGATCATTTTCTCGAACAACTTCCGAATACAGGACAGCATTGCAATCGGCCGATACGAGTTGTGGTCGGAGGCTGGTTTTCCTGGTTTTTGGATGGCGATGACCTTCACTTGCCTCCAGTCATGAGGGACAATGTTACCCTCAAGAAACTTGTTAAATAAATTCAACAGGCGCCTTTTTGCAGTGTCAGGCAGATTCTTCAGCAAGTTGAATTTGATTCTGTCTAACCCTGGGGCGTTATTGTTGCACGATAAGAGAGCAAGTGAGAACTCCACCATCGAAAACGGTGTTTCGTTCGCGGTATCGTGAGAAGACGCGGCGCGGTACGTTTTCTGTACCGGGACAGAGTCCGGACAGATCTTCTTGGCGAAAGCGAATATCCAACGGTTTGAATATTCCACGTTCTCGTTGGTACTATTACGGTTACGCATACGTCGAGCCGTACCCCAAAGAGTGCTCATCGCTGTTTCTCTCGTTAACCCGTCGACGAACCGGCGCCAATAACTGCGTTTTTTGGCTTTCATTAGACTTCATTCGCCTTTCTAACGACGCGTACTGTTGATAGCTAGCGGGTAACCCGTCTTCCCGGAAGGCCTTATATGCAGTGGACTTTTCCGCGTACAGCTCTGAGCACTCTTTATCCCACCACAGGGTGGGAGACCGTCCATGGGTATTCGCGCTGGGTACTGGTTTAGTCTGAGCTTGATTCGCACTGTCGAGAATCAAGCCAGCCAAAAACCTGTACTCTTCCTCCGGAGGAAGTTCTTGAGTGGATTCGATTTTAACGGATATCGCGGTCGCGTAACTCTTCCAATCAATGTTCCTTGTGAGGTCATACGATACATTGATTGTTTCCGATGGTCTTGAACCGTTAGCAATTGAAATCACGATAGGCAAATGATCGCTACCGTGGGGATCAGGGATCACCTTCCACATGCAATCTAACTGTAGCGATGTCGAGCAAAGCGATAAATCCAACGCGCTTGCGCGTGCTGGTGGTGTAGGAATCCGCGTCATTTCTCCCGTGTTTAAGATGGTCATGTTGAAATTATCGCAAAGATCTTGGATTAATGTTGATCTATTATCATCATGAAGACAGCCCCATACCGTACCGTGCGAGTTAAAGTCTCCCAGAACTAGCCGCGGTGCCGGTAAGGATTCCGTGATATTACAAAGCGTTCGGTGCCCTACCGAGGCTCTAGGAGGAATGTAGATGGAAGCAATGCAAAGGTCTTTACCTTTGATTAGAACTTGACAAGCGACAATTTCAATGCCTGGTGTCGAAGGGAGGTTAATTCGGTTGAAAGAATAGCACTTTTTGATCCCCAAAAGTACTCCTCCATAGGGGTTTTCTCGATCCAGACGAATTATATTAAAGTCGTGGAAGTTGAGATTTATATCGGAAGTTAACCAAGTTTCACATAATGCGAAAGCATCACATTTTAAACTATTTAGTAAAAATTTAAAGGAATCGATTTTCGGGAGGATACTTCTGCTGTTCCACTGTAGAACAGTGATCGAATCGGTGACCTCGTTCGATGACTTAGCCATCGAAGGATACGATCGCTGCAATGAGGGGCCATTTAGTAGTCAACTGCTTCAAAAATGTTTGCACTATAGGGAGAAAACGTATCAGAAGGCTTTTAAGAGGATCAGTAACATTGAAAGCTGTGAAAATTAAGTCCACTATGTCAGAAAATTTCATTAGTCCGCTACTGGACTGAGTATCTGTTTGAAAAAAGGGGACACTTGGGGTTTTGGATGTCCCTGGAAGTGGTGGGTACTCCTTGTTAGAATTAATATTTCCAAGTCCTGGAGCAAATTGCTTCGGCTTTTGTGCATCACTTCCGTTGGATTTATTGGTTGTAGATGGCGCACTCTGAGTGGACGACACCTTGGCACCCTTACGAGGCAATGTAGGGGAGGCTGGATTTCTCCTCTTCCTGGATTCCCCTGGGTTAACCAAAGATGTTCCCTCTCGTGGGTCGTCAGATTCTTGCTCAACGTTAGCCAAACCAGCATAGGGATTTTCGGACAGGACAGATGGCGAAGCATTCTTTAGCATTTCTGCATAAGAACGCCTTGAGCGTTCCTTAAGGGAGCGCTTAATTTTATCCCCGCGCTGCTTGTACGCAGGACATGATTTAAGAGCATGTGAAGGGCCCCCGCAGCAAATACACTTTTCAGTTTCTTTGTCGCAAGAGTCATCCTCATGCTCTCCTTCGCATTTGCCGCATCGTTTCTTATTTCCACAATATGTGGCTGTGTGGCCCAACTGCTTGCAATTGCTGCAGCTCATGACCCGCGGTACAAACAGGCGAACTGGTAGGCGAACCCTGTCAAGGAGGATGTAGTTGGGAAGAGAGGACCCGGCGAATGTCACCCGAAGCGAGCCTGATAGAGAGTAGGTAGTCTTACCTCCCTCGGTGTTTGCGGTATACAATTGTTTGCATTCTAAGATCTTAATCTGTTCAAGAGAGGGGTCCTTAAAGCAGCCAACCCCGTGCTCCAACAGTTCTTCGCATTTCAGGCCCGGTTCGGACACTACCCCATCGATTTCACAGGCCACACAAGGCACGTACGCTTTAAATTCCCGTGTAAAGCGCTCACAGCAAGCAATCGCGTTTGCCTGGCCGAGATCATTCACTAGAACACGTATCTTGTTTGCCCGAACACGTGTTATCTGAGCTACAGCCGGGTAATTAGCAGTCAGATCTCGAGAAAGTTTTAATATACTAACCGGTTTCTCTCCGGTCCGAAAATATACCACCCATGGCCCAGAGGAACCTTCTGGGTACTGCTTTATACGGGGAGCAATGCGAGTATTAGGGGGATCAGGGACTTCCATGATTACATCAGATGGTATTTCGCCCTCGGCCATTTAAGCACGAGGGCAGAGCGTTATATAAACGGGAATGTGTCTTATTATTTGATTACAAGGTAGAGTAAAAGTAGGGAAAAGGAAAGAAAGCAAACGAGGAATAAAAAATAAAGCAAAACTTATCTGCAAACAACGTCGATTGTTCCGCACCAGCGAAAACAATGTACTGGATTTACTGTCGGCACCAGCAGAACGGCAGCTAACGAACGAACAAAGGATGACCTTGATTCACTAAAATTTACACACCGAACACCACTGTGAAATATAACGATCCGTTCCGTTCAAAGGTTGGGAGACGTATGAGTTTTTAAACATTTGACCTAAACATATAATTGGTCATACAATAAAAATCAAATCCTCATCAAAATCGATCAAAACCTGCTAGAGTCGAACGGAAATCGTCATTTTTCATAAATTTCTCTTTATATTCAGAAAGTGTTATCCTCGTTATTAAGCATATTACGTTTTCGTCTCAACTCGACGCATTCCCAAAATAAAAATCTGTTTTAATCCACCTAGTGGTGCAATTGTGCTTTTCTCATTTGTCCAGATTACGATTCCATGGCTGATTATGTTCAATACAATGGTGGAAATGAATATTACATGTTCAGTACGATTTGCACATACATACAATGGATCGACAGCCACGATCTTGAGATACTATGTGATACTGAAACATCGTTTGAAACCAGCGGCGGATCATGGAGAAAGATCCGGGAGGTCCGGGTCCTGCCGAAAATTTTCAACTTGTTAAGCAATTTTAAACTAGTTTTAATTTTAAAGTAGCAACCTCTAACTGCATACTCCCTCCGGGCCGGTATGATTGACGATTTATAGAGTGGTTGCATAACCTTTCTATATGAGAAAGGCAAAAATGTACCAAAGTCCAAAAAAGTCAATTTTTGTCAAGCATCTCAATGTTTCATGCATTTTAAAGTCATTTGGCATCAAAAATACAAATTTGATTTTGAAAATTTTTCATTTCCGTTTATATGGGAATTTGCTGTGTGATTGCACTCTTCAACTCGTAACTCCGGAACCGGAAGTCCAATCAATACAAAATTCAATAGCAGCCGATGGGAAGGTTGTACCTTTCTAACTTTGTGCAAATCGGTCCAGCCATCTCTGAGAAACAGAGGTCACACATACATACACACACAGACATTTTCAGTCGATTGGCACAGAACTCAGTCGATTGGCATGTGACACTCGGCCCTCCGGGTCGGGATTAGATTGACGAATTTTAGAGTGAATGAGAAAGGCAAAAACATTTTTAGCAAATGTTGAAAGTTATGCATTTTTGGTGAGCAGTTCTATGTTTCATAGACATTAAATCAATTTTAACTTCGCTTCCTATTAAATAAAGACCCTTATTACAGTATATCTCTACAAAAACGAGCTCAATTTGAAAAGAAATCTGAGGATTATGATTGATTACAGAACTTTGGAATTTTCTATGGAATGTTTTCAGGCAGGATTTTGATATTGATGCTATTAGACAACTGTGAAATCAAGACCAATAGATCAGTTACATATCAGGACCCCATTTCGACAATTTAACAAAAGTCCTCATGATGTTTACAACAACAGGTTATCAATCTACGGATCAGATAATTGTTATTGTAATATTGAATTAAATCAGTCTGCATCAATAAATTTTCAATTTCAATCCAATATTTTTTTGGGTGGGGGGGGGTGGGGGTTTGTTTGGTGTTAAACCCCAGAACCTTCTCTTGGCTACGCCGTTGCATGGAGTTATTTATTGCGCTTTTCATTTTCCGACATGTTTCAGATCGATCCGATGGTCATAAGTTAGAAAAATTGCTGTCAGAAGGTTCGCGCAAATGAACATTTTTGCACTGATAAGTTATCAAGTTCCTTCCAGACAACTTGGAAGTGTTCGGTGATTATTTCTAGCGGTTGTAGATAGAAAAATGAAATACAAAATTCGTTTTATCGAAATAATGTTTGGCTTATTTCAATGGATTATTACTATATTGAACAATAAATAGGCGACAAAGAGTAATCCACAAGCAACAAGCCATAACTTTTAAAGTATTGAAAATAGATATTTACAGTCTTTAGTAAAGTTATTCGCAAAAGTAAGAGCTACAAATTTGCTGAAGGCATCATTTCGATATAATCACTTCCACGAAAATTTGTGAAAATATCTCACTCATAGGGGGATTAATCAGCAAAAACACAATACCAAAAGAAAGGGCATACTGCCTCCATTAAATTCTCCGAAGATACTATTGACCTAAAATAATCCGTTTTGGCGTTAATAATAGATTACATGTTTTTGGTCATATTTCTGGCAATGGGAAATGACAAAAATCTTTCGTCCGCATTTAATGTTAAATATCTCTTTTGATAATAGTCCGATTTCAACAATTTATAGCTTGTTCGAAAGGTATTCGTTAAAGCTGTTTAAAAACATATAAATTGTTAATCTATATTGTCAATTTCGGCCGATAACTTAAAAAAAACTGCAAAAAACGCCATTTTTACGCATTCAAACATTCATATCATGGAAACTAAACATCAGAATCAAAAACAAATTAATAGCGTTCATACTGTTTTTTAGTTCTTTCATTTAAAATTGGTTTGGATAAGATCGGTTCAGCCATTGCTGAGAAACACGAATGAGAATTTGTCCGTTACATACACACACACACACACACACACATACAGACATTGTCCCAAATCGTCGAGCTGAGTCGATTGGTATATAAAACTCGGCCCTCCGGGCCTCGGAAAAAATCTTGAAAGTTTGAGCGAATTCTATACATTTCTTTTATAAGAAATGTAAAAAATCTTGAAAGTTTGAGCGAATTCTATACATTTCTTTTATAAGAAATGTAAAAATGATCGTAATTCGATAACGAAAAATGATTTCGATTCACATTCTTCAGCAGAAATATGCGCAATGAAAAGTACTAAAATTGCTTCAGAGAGTATGAAGATAGACTAACTATTTAAAAAGTTATAGTTAAAAAACTGACTTTTTCAGAAACACTAAAATGACACCCTAAGATAAAGAAGAAAAATAATTATAACATGAAAACCGATAATGCTATAATGCTATAACTTTGATGCATTTGAAAATGTTACTTGAAAAACATTTTTCTACAACTTTGCTGAAGTAAGTACCTTGCTACACCATTTAGTTCTAAACATAATTTTTCGAAAATAATGTTTGAGAGGACCACCCTAGCTACATTTTGCTTTAAAAGTAAGAAAATTTAATTTCCAAAAATATTCTCTCAGACATAATTTCTCTAAAATGAACGGTTTGGAAGTTATTGATTTTTGTACCGAAAAACCGCCCTTGTGACCCATAGTGGAATGGTGGGTTTTTTAAAGAAAAAGCGTTGATTTCTTAATTCTCAGTCGCGTTGGAAATTTGAGTAAAGTATAAACTTCAAATCGATTAAAAAGAAATCGTTTTTTTTTGGCTCAGTACAATATACATAACCCCTTTAGAAAAATCAGTTTTCCCACCACAATGCATTGATTGAGGAATTTAGATATTTTATTAACAGAGCATTAGCAATAATTCGTTTGTATGTCTATTTTATGGGCCATTTTTTCGCCTTCCCATTGATTTGGTTTGAGATTTCTAGCACTGATGTTGTCCTATGCTGATTTGAGTGATTCTCTGAGTCCTGCCACTATCCCATGTAGTATGTGTTATCAAAAACATCGCGAAGCATCAAGTTCTAAATGTTCTCAAACGATATAATATCCGAAGAGAGTGATAAGAGTTATAAGAAATGTCTCATCACACTGTTAGGTGGATTAAAAGCGTTTTTTATATTATGCTAACGAAAATCTAAAGAGTAAAGACACATTTTGAATGCTTTTGCATGATGGAGAACTTATCGGTAAAAAAGTTTTTCTAACAATGACTTTATGCATGTTTTTTAATTTCAACTAATTGACATACAAAAATGTATTTTTTTACAGAATACAATTCTAAGTATCATTTTAAATCGTAATGCAAAATTCCTTCAAAATGCGATAGTTGTCGAGATGTTTGGAATTTTGCTCCAACAAAAACAATTAATTTGTGTAATTATGCCTTTGTTAAAGTTATTCGCGTTCCCTCATTATTAAATGTCATCAAGCCAATGTTTATCGTTTTAAATTTTCAATAAAAAAAAGTGTCCTTACAACTTTTTACATATTTTTATCATACTATTTACAATCAAACATTCAATTTTTTTCTGAATTTTATTGCATATGTCATTTTAAATGAAAATGCCAATAACAAACATTTTTTGAAATGTGGTAGTTCTCGAGATATATAAAATTTTGTTTTAACAACACAATTGTTTTATTTAATTTCGACCCTTTCTTAAGTTATTCGCGTTTCTACATCTACAACAACAGATTTTAAAAAAGATGCATCATATTTCCTATGCCTTTCCCATTGACGTCAAGGCGATACTGTAAACCATTTGAAAGTTATTCGAAAACAATCAATATATTTTTCAACCATAAACTATATAGTTGAATAATATTTTGGTTGTTTTCCTATAGTTTTCAAATGGTTTACAAAATCGTTGTGATGTCAAAGAGAAAGTTACAGCAAATTTTTTAGGCTTTTTGAAAAACCAATTTTATTGATATAAAAACGCGAATAACTTGTAAAAAGGTCGTGATAAAGTAAATTAATTGTTTTGTTTAATCAAAATTTAAAGTATTTCGAGAACTATTATATTTCAGAAATTTTTTGTATAGGCATTTTGATTTTAAAATGGCGTTTAAAATTATATTCAAAAAGAAAATTGTATTTTTGACTGCAAATAGTAACAATTAGAAAAATATATCGAAAGTTGTTGTTAAGATAACATTTTTATTGAAAACTTCTCCATGAATACACAAAAAAATTCACGCTTTTAAAGTGATAAAAATTAGATTATTGATATTTTATGATGGGGTAACACGAATAATTTAAAAGAAAAAACGCTTTTAATCCACCTAACAGTGTGATGAGACATTTCTTATAACTCTTATCACTCTCTTCGGATATTATATCGTTTGAGAACATTTAGAACTTGATGCTTCGCGATGTTTTTGATAACACATACTACATGGGAAAGTGGCAGGACTCAGAGAATCGCTCAAATCAGCATAGGACAACATCAGTGCTAGAAATCTCAAATCAAATCAATGGGAAGCGAAAAAATGGCCCATAAAATAGACATAGCTACGAATTATTGTTAATGCTCTGTTAATAAAATATCTAAATTGTGGTGGGAAAACTGAATTTTCCTAAAGGGGTTATATATTGTACTGAGCCAAAAAATCGCATTTTTTTTTAATCGATTTGAAGTTTATACTTTACCCTTTGGCGATTATTTACTTTTTCGGTCCCACCTATCAGCATTGAAGTATCGTTCTTACGTTTTTTTACAATAACTACAGTTCTACATCACCGATTTCGTCCGGGTTTTTTTCAATAGCGATCATTGTTACTATTTACAGCTGATATCAGCTTGATAATCCTAAAAAAATACGAAAATGACAGTTTCGCTTCTAAACTGCTAGCAAAAAAAAGTATCACCCTGTTTGTTTGCATGTAGCGTGGAGGGCGAAACTCTAAATAAACAAACAAAAATACAGTTTCGCCCGTTGTATTTTTTGCTGTAGTTTAAGAAAGCAATATCGTAGAATCAAAATTTTTAGGTTAATTGGTTGCGTTTCAAAGCCCTCATTCGCATGTATGAAAAAAGCCTTATGTTTACATTTGTAAGTATAGCCATTTTCACAAAAAAGGGTTGAAATGAAATCGCAGCTCCGGATATCACGCTATCTCTGAAGTGCATGCGTGCATAGTTCCAAATTTTACTTCGACATCGACTTTTTCTAAAGGTGACTTCCCAGTAGTATCCTTGATTTGAATTATTATCGCTAATCCTAATGCCAAAGAACAAATAAAAACCTCTCGAAAACGAACCGTTTGGGAAAATCATCATCATTACTGGAATTTTCATTTTCACGAAACTTTTCGATAACCTTCCGTCACTTGCGTTAATGCACTGGGTGCACAGTGCTCTGAAAATCTAGCGAAATCGTCTTAGGGCACCAGCGGGTCTAATTCAGAGCTATCTGCGCGGCGAGTAAAGTAAAGAATACTAAAAATTAATTTCTATTGCATAATTTTCAGTTCAGCAATTCGAGAGATCGTGCTCACCGCAAGCCATGAAAAATAGACTACGTTGTGAAGCGATGGTCATTATTTATTAAAAAATCACGGTTAAATAAAAAAAATTATACTATTAAAAAATTTCAAATAGTTTATAATTTTCACAAACTTATTAAGAAAAATTGTTTAATAATCTTTCGTAATATTGTGTAAGAAAAAAGCTGAAAATTTCAGTATTTTCTCTATCTGCAACATATTAACCCTTAAGTATACCAATTAATTGGTATACGAATTGGAATAGGTTCGCCAAATTTTAGAAGAAGTCTATAAAAACCCCTTGAAAATTACCTAAAAATTGTTGTAGTTCGATACAATAAAAAATCCCCAAAAATGAAATGTACCTATTAATGTGAAACACAGTGAATAATACATACAATAAAGACCCATTTTTATCAGTCTCATGGTATATTTTAGGCTGACAAAATGGGGACATTGACTAAATCGGGCAATTTTTTTTCTTTATAATAAACTGAAGCTGTTAAAATATTCTTCCCGTCCCTTGATGTAGTCTGATAACTATTTCTGATTATGATGAACCTTTTATTTTTGCATATTTCCATCTTCATGATAAGGAAAACATGCTCAAGAAAGGATTTACTCGAATTCAGTCTTGTTCGTCTGCTAGAGCCCATCAAATATATGTTCATATTTGGCTGATAAAATCAGGGTTTCAATGTATTATAATAGATATTCAGCATTCGAAGAAGTTTCTTGTGAACGAGTGTAGAACGACTTTGTTTCTACTTACTTGAAGTCAGCGGCGTAGCCAGAAATTCGGTTTGGTAGGGGTTTGGTGAAAATCGATCATACTGTCCAAACGGCATAGTTCCGAAACCGTAATTTTTGAAGTTTTAAAATTATGCAGAATTATTTTTTCAGAAAATAGTAACAGAGTTCGTGTCTTTAGAGAATTTGTTGAGACTTTATTGTAGTCATGAATATTAACCTGAGAAAATTCACCATGAATACTTCTTGGACGATATACCGTCAAAATTATTTTATCAAATGATGCGCTGTTTAACGTTTGTAAAACTCATCGAAGATACTAAACCTCCGAAGTTGGCGGTTTCAAAATAATGTTATCTTGACCTTAAATTACTGATTTTAAACATTTGACCTATACATATAACTGGTCATACAACAAAAATCAAATGCTCATCAAAATCGATCAGAACCTGCTAGAATCGAATGGAAATCGTTATTTTTCATAAATTTCTCTCTACATTCGGAAAGTGTTATCCTCGTTATTAATCATATTACGTTTTCGTCTCAACTCGACGCATTCCCAAAAAAAAACCTGTCTTAATCCACCTACTGGTGCAATTGTGCTTGTCTCATTTGTCCAGACTGCGATTCCATGGCTGGTTATGTTCAATACAATGGTGGAAATGAATATTACATGTTCAGTACGATTTGCACATGCATACAATGGATCGACAGCCACGATCTTGAGATACTATGTGATACTGAAACGTCGCTTGAAACCAGGGGCGGATCATGGAGAAAGGTCCGGGAGCTCCAGATCCTGCCGAAAATTTTCAACTTGTTAAGAAATTTAAAACTAGTTTTAATTTTAAAGTAGCTACCCCTCACTGCATACTCCCTCCGGGCCGGTATGATTGACGATTTTTAGAGTGATTGCATAACCTTTCTATATGAGAAAGACAAAAATGTACCAAAGTCCAAAAAAAGTCAAAATACAAATTTGATTTTGAAAATTTTTCATTTCAGTTTATATGGGAATTTGCTGTGTGGTTGCACTCTTCAACTCGTAACTCCGGAACCGGAAGTCCAATCAATAAAAAATTCAATAGCAGCCGATGGGAAGGTTGTACCTTTCATTTGAGACTAACTTTGTGCAAATCGGTCCAGCCATCTCTGAGAAACAGAGGTCACATTTTTTCCACATACACACATACATACACACACAGACATTTTCCGATCTCGACGAACTCAGTCGATTGGCATATGACACTCAGCCCTCCGGGTCGGGATTAGATTGACGAATTTTAGAGTGAATGAGAAAGGCAAAAACATTTTTGGCAAATGTTGAAAGTTATGCATTTTTTTGATGAGCAGTTCTATGTTTCATAGACATTAAATCAATTTTAACTTCTCTTCCTATTAAATAAAGACCCTTATTACAGTACATCTCTACAAAAACGAGATCAATTTGAAAATAAATCTGAGGACTATGATTGATTACAGAACTCTGTAATTTTCTATTGGAATGTTTTCAGGCAAGCATTTGATATTGATGCTATTAGACAACTGTGAAATGAAGACCAATAGATCAGGTACATATCAGGACCCCATTCCGACAATTTATCAAAAGTCCTCATGATGTTTACAACAACAGGTTATCAATCTACGGATCAGATAATTGATATTGTAATATTGAATTAAATCAGTCTGCATCAATAAATTTTCAACTTCAATCCAATATTTTTTTTGGGTGCTGTGGGGGGGGGGGGGGGGGGTTGTATGGTGTTAAACCCCAAAACCTTCTCTGGGCTACGCCGTTGCTTGGAGTTATTTATTTGGCTTTTCATTTTCCGATATGTTTCAGATCGATCCGATGGTCATTAGTTAGAAAAATTGCAGTCAGAAGGTTCGCACAAATGAACATTTTTGCACTGATAAGTTATCAAGTTCCTTCCAGACAACTTGGAAGTGTTCGGTGCGGTGATTATTTCTAGCGGTTGTAGATAGAAAAATGAAATACAAAATTCGATTTGTCGAAATAATGTTTTGCTTATTTCAATGGATTATTACTATATTGAACAATGAATAAGCGACAAAGAGTAATCCACAAACAAAAAGCCATATCTTTTAAAGTATTCAAAATAGATATTTGAAGTCTTCAGTAAAGTTATTCGCAAAAGTAAGAGCTACAAATTTGTAGAAGGCATCATTTCGATATAATCACTTCCAAGAAAATTTGTGAAAATATCTCACTCATAGGGGGATTAATCAGCAAAAGCACAATACCAAAAGAAAGGGCATATTTCCTCCATTAAATTCTCCGAAGATACTATTGACCTAAAATATGCCGTTTTGGCGTTAATAATAGATTACATGTTTTTGGTCATATTTCTGGCAATGGGAAATGATAAAAATCTTTCGTCCGCATTTAATGTTAAATATCTCTTTTGATAATAGTCCGATTTCAACAATCTATAGCTTGTTCGAAAGGTATTCGTTAAAGCTGTCTAAAAACATATAAATTGTTAATCTATGTTGTCAATTTCGGCAGATAATTTAAAAAAACTGCAAAAAACGCCATTTTTACGCATTCAAACATTCATATCTTGGAAACTAAACATCAGAATCAAAAACAAATTAATAGCGTTCATACTGTTTTTTTAGTTCTTTCATTTAAAATTGGTTTGGATAAGATCGGTTCAGCCAATGCTGAGAAACACGAATGAGAATTTGTCCGTTACATACACACACACAGACACACACACCCACACACACACAAGACATTGTCCCAAATCGTCGAGCTGAGTCGATTGGTATATAAGACTCGGCTCTCCGGGCCTCGGAAAAAATCTTGAAAGTTTGAGCAAATTCTATACATTTCTTTTATAAGAAATGTAAAAACCTGTTTTAATCCACCTAGTTGTGCGATTGATCGTATCTCATGTATCCAGACTATGATTCATTAGTTGGTTTCGTTCAATAAAATTTTGGAAATGTGTATTACATTCTTCTTATACTTAGCGGGTATTCCATGACTACCACGAAAGTAGACGCTGACTCACATTAAACAAAAAAGTATAATATTGAATTAGCTTAACCAGCATGAGTTCAATGTTATCTTCGTGTGATTATATTTTGAAATGTTGATGGAATATGTTTGGAAGTGAAGGGGGTAGGGGGTTAGTAGAGTAGGAGTGGAGTTTGCGCCAGAAATCCTTTATCTTATTTCGGTATATGGGGTGGACGAAGGAAATGCGGGTGTGAGGGTTATCCAAGGGGAGGGGAGTGATGAAGGAGAGAGATGTATGGGCAAGGGGAGTGAAGGAGGGGTGGTTTGAGAAAATCGGTTCAGTCATCACCGAAGAACCGATGTGACTTCAATTGTGCAATATGCCAGGAATCCAGGACTTCCAGAATCGTCGACAGTGGACAATATATTCCAAGAATGTTTGATTGGCAATCAGTAACCTAGACGTGCGAATCGAAGTAATTTGGTGACCATTTCAATAGTTTTTAGTCTCTGAGGTATTACAATTGTACCGATTTATATGGGAAATTCCAGTGTAACCTTACTAACCAACCTGTAATTCCGGAACAAAGAGTCACAACCGAATGAAACTCAGCTGCTGTCAAAGGTATTAAATTTGCAAAAATCGGTAGCCAATGTTGCTGGGGAATAGGTGTGATATTAGCTTAGGAACTTGGGAAGTTCCGTCGGAGGTCAATGTGGTCAAAGCTGCTTTGTTTGATCATGATTCTATATCATGATTTATACGGGAATTTGCTGTGTGACCGCACTCTTCAACCCGTAACTCCGAAACCGGACGTCGGATCAACTCAAAATTGAATAGCAACTTATGGGAGTGTTGTTTTTTAAATTCGTTTATTTGACACGGCTCATAGCGGTAGCTTGACGGAGCCGTGGATCTTTTATATGTTTACAAATGTAAAAATAAAAATATAAACAATTATTATAATAATATTGGATCGCGTGCGCACAACTTTATATTGCGAGCCTTTACCTTCAAAAGGTACTTCACAAAAACTCGGGCGCATTGAACAAAATTTCAAGTCAACGACCGCGGCGTTGGGTCGGAGTAGAGCTTTTCGCAACTTTACTCATGGTAACAAGAATAATCCATTGCTTCCTTTGTTCTCGAGACAATGTACACTAGATCGAGAGGGCTGTTCTACCCATGATCGCATAGTTGTCCCGTTTTCTATGGGATTTTATATCTTTATGGGACTGATATGCGGTGTTGTTTCAATTGGCTCGAATCACAATGGCCAGAGGCCGGAGGTAACCTATGGTTCAAATATTAATATTTTTTTATTTTTCATAGGTTTCTATGTATTGAACGACATATTCTCCAAATTTTGCGACAAACGAATGAGAATTAGATTTTTAATAGCAATTTAAACATCGCTGTGTCAGACAATTATAATGAAATTCTATTTCGAAATCACAGTATCTATCTTCTCTTTAAAAACATGTTGCTCTTTCAATTTTTATCCGATTTGAGCACAACTAGTTTCATTCTAAAGGGCACTTAAAGAGCTTTGTTGATCATTTCAACATGTTTGCCAAATTTGATTCAAACTATGTAATATTATTACAAATATATCTTAAGTGAGTTGATAGCAAAAATTTTTTTAAGATGTATTCTGTACAATCAAATGAAACAGTTCGAAACGGTCACTTATTATACATTATATGGGAAATCATCTCTACTTTTCGAATTTCATGGTCTCGTTTTGCCCGGAGGGGTTTAAAATCTACATTTTTAAATGTTTGCTGATATGGAAGCGCATGGTTACTAGAGCAAAATAACAACTAAATAAAGTGTAATCAAACGCTTTTTGTAGAGATTGAAAGTAGTTTTATCCAATTATTATATTCTTATAGCTAGTTGTAGTTATATTTAATCAGTAAAAAAAGATTTATCATAAAATGGTACTATGCTATTACGAATGGTTCGATAACACTGTATGGAAAAATTTATCTCATCTTTTACAACTTTTGACATTAAAAATGAGCTCAGCACTCCAAAATACCAAAATACCTCAACATGTAATTTTCAGCCAGATTGGGCAACATTTTTGGTTTTGTCCGACTTTTGTTCGTAAACCCGCCACTGCGCGGTTGCAGGTCTGCCAGCGGCAGCGGTAGAAAGTAGACTGAACTTATGGGAGTGTTATACCTTTCAGATGAAAATAAGTTTGTGAAAATCGGTTCAGCCATCTCTGAGAAAATTGTGTGAGTTTAAATGACACACACATATATATGCACACAGACATTTTCCGATCTCGACGAACTGAATCGAATGGTATATGATACTTGGTCCTCCGGGCCTCGGTTAAAAAATTGATTTTTACAATGATTGCCTTTCTTTTTAAGGGGGTCTTCTACTCTCACTGTTTCAAAAAATTGATTTTTTTACTTTGTTTAATTTCAATCTATATGTATTTGAGAATAGGATTTGGTGAAAATCATATTCCTTGGCATGTTTCTGGGAACCAAAACGTACCCATCTCCGGCCGTTTCTGAGATACTAAGCGCGGCGGCACCACGATGACGCTTGTCTATGGAAAAATCATTGTTTAAAGAATTCACCGGTCCATTCTTGACTGTTTATGTATATGTCAGCGTCTGTGAGTGGTTTGTTTATTTTATTTGGGGACGAGATTATCGTACAGAAGAAAGAATGCGTCGGACATGTTGAGAAGCGTATGGGAAAGAGATTACGAAAACTGAAGAAAGAAAACAAAGGTATCGATGGGAACGGAAAGGGAAAGTTAACTGACAAATCAATCGGCCAGCTAACAAAATCTTATGGGCTGGCGATTCGGAAAAACTCACATTCTGTAGAACATATGCGAAATGCAATCTGGGCTTCCCTCGAACACTGCTCGTCATCGAACGAAAATCCCCAACACTCTAAGTGTTCACCCGGCGAGGACAGTTGATGCAAGTAGGCTGAAGTAAAAGGAACTTTAGAAACTTTTCAACATGTCAGAATCTACGAAAGTCTATCATCTAATGATTTATTAGAAAGATGCTAAGGAGATCATACCCAAAACATCATTGAGTCTCTGAATAGTGGAATCTGTTCCTTAGCGCCAAAACACATGCACAAATTATGGCAGGCATGTGGTCAATGTTGTGAATTATTTGGCAGTCAGTATCTTCAACCAAGGATTTTCATCGATCTTAAAAGCTATGGAGGTGATGAAAATTACCTGGGGGACTGAAGCTGAAAGACGTGCTACTCGACTCGACAGTGAATGTATAACTCGTTTTGAAAGCAAAGTGGGTGTCGCGGCAAAGCGGGCCCGAATTCAACAGAGAGAGTAAAATGTGCAAAGCCAAGAACATTTTCGTGATGAGGAAGGTGAGCTCTGTGGACCCGGTGTAGTAGATTATCTAGTAAGTTACTACTTTCGAGTTATACACCGTACTTTATCTTTAAACGCGTTTTCTCGAAAATAGTGTTTTTAGTAATACTACGTTCACATTACGAGTTAAAACGTGTTTTAACGCTATCTTGATGACATTTTTCTTGTTGCTAATTATTATAACATGTTTTAACTCTGTAGTGTGAACATGGTATAAGACTTTTCATAGAAATACTGGTCCGATTTCAATAATTTTGTCTCCAATTATTCAGAAAACATACCGTTATGTTTGGTCCAGAGGGATTTGCAAATGGTCAATTTGTTCCATTTTTTGGCCCCTAATAGGTCAAAAAATAACGTAAATATTGGAAATTTTTACAAATCGTTACATAACTTTTACAAATTATAAAATAAGAGAAATCTCTCTCGTCTAAACATAGCCAACGTGACTATGATTATAAAAAATATGAGTTTTCTGATTACAGATTACCCAATTTGCCAAAACTTTACTTAAGCGGGACCCATGCAGTTTCAACATCAATGTCATCAATGAAGTTTCAAGGTCGCGAGAGATTTTTCTTTTCGTCTTCAAAAGTAAAATTGAAAACTCAAAACATGTATCTTCAAAATAAAAAAAGTTTCTAAATCCATGGAGTAGATGCTTTATAATTTATTCCCAAAAAAGTGCTCAATTTTAGGCCTCGCGAGTAGAAGACCCCCTTAAGAGAAAGGCAAAAGGTGCCAAATCAGCAAAGTCCCAAAAAATCGATTTTCATCAAACATTTTTTTTAGATAACATAAAATCTCGACGTTTCATGCATTTCAAAGATGTTTGGCATCAAAAATACGAATTCGATTTCTGAGAATTCATGCCCCCCCCCCTGAGGGATTCCATGAGAAACCGGCCAACCTCGAAATTTGGCCATCGTCGATTCGAACGAAACTTTACATTTGTGTTCGGTTTATGAATCTCTATGCTTTTTCTGGTAATTCCAATATTTTGATACAAGAACAATTTTTCAAAAGGGCGTAGACGTTTCTACATGCATTAATTTTCAATTTTTTTTGGTCGATTACCCTATTTTATACAGCAAAACTATCTGAGAACGAGTTACAGGGAATGAATACTTCTATAAGAAAAAAATATGCGCTGCAAAAAATGTTGTGTCATTTTTCACAAAACCAAAAATTTATATTAAAAATTTAAACTGCAAAAAAAACATTTTTTCTAATTTTTTATATTATGTCTACAAAAACCTAAAGAGAAAGGATACATTTTGAATGTAATTGCATGAAGGAGAACTTATCGATAACAAGTTTTTCTAACAATAACTTTATACATGTTTTTAAATTTCATCCTAATTGACATACAAAACTGTGATTTTATTACAGAAGATAATTTTAAGTATCATTTTAAATCAAAATGTATTTAACAAAAATCTTCCAAAATGGAATAGTTTTCGAGAGATTTGGAATTTTGCTCCAACAAAAACAATAAATTCGTGTAATTATGCCTTTTTAAAATATCAACATTCTAATGTTTGTCGTTTTAAAGAGCTAATTTTTTTACAGTGTATTTGGATCATAGAGATGCTTTTATGAGCTTGTGCGACCACCCCTGGCTGCTACTCCGTTATCGATCTGAAATAGCTGAAGTTGCACAGAGAAGCAGTAGATAATTATGCTTGGGAGTAGCGAAACATCTTTCAATGTGCAGCTCCTGGTAATGCTAAAGTATTGTTCAATACCGGCGCCGGCCAGGCCCGAACGTAGATCGCGGAAGGAAAAGGAAGGAATGGTTAGTCCGATACTTGCTTTTGCTAGAGGCCGTATATACTACTGCGCACTCCACAAGTATCACAGGAGGAGGATATTTTTTTGTTAGTAAGAGTATAGAAGTTGGATCACTTCTTCTTTACCGACGCCTGAGAGGTGATATCACTATCTGGACTAGATATCGATCCACCAAACTCATAGACAGGGGACCAACGGCTTTACTTCCCTGCCGAAGGAAGATGTGACCACAGATTTTTTCACCTCAGAAAAATCTCAACGGCCTCAGCTGGAATGAGTGGCGGTCACGCTTACCAATCAACCACCGGCGCCGTCAGTATTTGGATCGTAGAGATGCTTTCAATAATCAAAGTTTTCCTAACAAAAACTTTTGGCATATTTTTATAATTCATACTATTTGCCGTCAAAAGTACATTTTTAATAGGGTTCTTAACGCCATTTTAAATTAAAATGCTCATGACAAAAATTATTATTCTGTAATAACATTACAGTTTTGTATGGCAATTAGTATGAAATTTGAAAACATGTGTAAAGTTATTGTTAGAAAAACTTTTTCACTGAAAAGTTCTCCGTCATGCAATCACATTCAAAATGTTTCTCTTTAAACCTATTTGTTGACAAAATATAAAAAATGTGTTTTTTGTATTTTAAATTTTTAATATAATTTTATGGTTTTGTGAAAAATGATACAATTTTTTTTAAAAAATTTCATGAAGGATTAGGGTAATTTCGGGAGAGATGCCGCGTCAGGAGAGATGCCGCACTCTCTATATCTCGTTACTTTTATACGGTAATATGATATTGTGAGCTTGTCTTTCGAAGAATTATAACTCTAGAGATGTAAAATAATCCTTTTTAATTGCTCACGAAAATTTTATTATTGATTTTGTTTTTTTGGTAAGTCATGTATCGGTTGAATATCTGGGACCTTTTAGAAAGCATTCTGATCATGAGCACGGTCATCCATAATTTTAGAGGAAAACGTCGTCGTGCGGCATCTCTCCCCTACAATTGGGAGAGATGCCGCATCAAAATTGCGGGTGAGATGCCGCACTCAATGGAAGAGGATGCATATTTTTGTATTTTTTCACCTCGGAATATCATTAAATGATCATTTGCGTCAGGTATAGGTTCTTAATAAGGTATATTCACAAACCAACGAACCTCACACCGTGAGATTATGAGTCTATTTATCTATATATCAAACGGACGATATGTATCCAAGTATTAGTTACTTCGGTTTACTCTTTAAACATTTCAGGCACTAATTTTCGTGAATGCATTGATTTGTACTGATGTCAATATTGGGATAAAAACGAAAATTTCAAGGAATTAGTGCTTTTTTTCAAAATGAATCTTTCAAGAGCAAACCTTAGTTATATAAATTCTTTGTTGGGAGAAACAGCCAAAAACTCTTTTAAGGACCCCCTACTGATACATATATATATATATATATATATATATATATATATATATATATATATATATATATATATATATATATATATATATATATATATATATATATATATATATATATATATATATATATATATATATATATATATATATATATATATATATATATATATATGTATATATATATATATATATATATATATATATATATATATATATATATATATATCGCTCGTACAAACATATAGATACATAGTAACCTTAATTAAGTTACTTAAACTTAAACCGTAAACCGTTACGGTGCCCTGCGTACAAGGCAATAGATTTACCAACTACGCTACGCCCACCCCTAAGTGTTCGAATTTTGTGAGCCCATTTTTGGTAAAATAACTGTTAGGTCAGATCTAATCTAAACACATAACCTAGTCAAACATATGAGTCTAACTATATAAGTACTTTGAAAACTGCTATTATTACTATAGACGCTAACCAACACTAATAGTTGAAACTAAACGAAAATTTGTTATATTAAAAGTATAATAATTGTTTACACCGTCAATCTCATTATTTTTGACTCTCCCTCTTGCAGGTTGATACGATTGGCGGCATTGTAAACATCATCAAGCCACAGTAGATTCAATGGTTATCTAAATATAAGGACCTTCGCTCTTTTTAGTTTCTATTTGCACCAAGTTCTACTACTAGAGGTTAATTAATTCTCATGTTCACCATCATTTGGCTGCTTAGGATTGATTTACATAAGAAGCCCGCTTCAGGATGTTGATTACAATACGCCTCGATAGTTGTATATCGAGGAGGCCGGGAGGACTGATGTGAGCCTTTTTTCTGTTCTATACTTTTCCTCTCTTGATCAGCTCACAACCAAGAATCAACCAATAACAAATAGATAATTGAGAAAGGATGTGCTATGTGCGGTGATTGTCTATTCATATATTAGTAGTGTTTGAGTATTAATGTATATGTGTCATGTGATGATCATAACTTCAGCTGTATCTTGTACCTGTCTAATCTATTACATCTCTCATCTATTGTCTTTTATCTCTTCTTTTCGAGTCTTATATTGCCACTCTACACCCACCTTCAGCTGGGTCAGTCAAACGCTCATATCCACCAGATAACACGTTCCATGGCGACATGACCGGGAACTACAATTGATACGAGAGAACTCACTTACTCATCTGAACCGCACACTGAAATTTAGTATCAGATTCACGGCTCGCGCTATCGCTCAGGACCAAACGCAAATATGTGAATGGTACCACGGTCACAGAATCGAGTGTGTATACGCGAAGTCACATAAACGCTACCACACGAAAAACAAGTTAACATGCAAACGCTTGAGCTCTTCGCGAACATCCACGCACACCTACGCCCGCGATCGCGCAAACATGATTACACCTCGGAGACAGTGAACGTCTTAACACTCATACATTCTCAAACGCGGTCTCAAGCGGGAACCTACAAAAATGTCCTCGCGCACGCGATCACGAATCGGTCACATCCGGAAGTCTATCCTCGATCCAAAAACCTAGGCCCCTACCTTCAGCTGGACCAGTTAAGAAAATACGCTCATACCTATTAGACAACTTCCAATACTCTCCCAAAAGATTCTATAACATTTTCCCGAAAACCATCTCCCAACAAATACAATTTCGAAGCTTTTACCTTAGAAATACATTTACCAGAATACATCAATTCCCAGAAAACTAATTTCCAGAAAGTACCAAAGCCCAGAAAATTACTTGACTGAAAATTCAATTTTTTCAGCTAAATTTCTAACAAACGTTTCATTTAGATTTTATTTAGCTTGTTATGATTACAAAAATAATGCAAATTTGAACAAAGCATACACACCTAAATAATTCAGCTGTTATCATTCTGTTGATTGAGTTATTTTAAGAATTGTTCTGTTGGCACCTATATATAAATGGGATGGTTGTTTTCGCTGATTCTCAATGTGCTATTCAGAAAGAACTTGTCTATGGCTGAGTAGTTCTTCGTGTTCGGGGAAAGCGTTGTTTAGAGTAACAGAACGTTTGAAGTGGTGAATCAGATTACAGATTGTTTGAAACAGTTACATGAAGTAGCAAATTACGTGTTACATGTATTTAAAAAGCCGGCGTACCTCTTATTTTGTCAGCCATAAATGACGTAGCATTTTTTGAGTGATTTTCAACACCCCCCTCCCCCATCGTAGCATTTGGTCACAAAACTCTAAATACCCCCTGGTAATTATGTAGCTTGACGGTAACTCTCCCCCCCCCCCTTCACTCGTAACAATAAACAAAAATAAAAAACGATGTTAGATGAAACGGGTAAGGTTGTCGTGACATCAGGTCAACCCCTATCCCCCTTTAAAAAAGCTACGTAGCATGATATGACCCCCTACCCCCCCTGTCGTCACACATCATCACAAAATACAAAACCCCCTCCCCCATATAATGCTACGTCATTTATGGATGGTCCATAGGAGTGTGTAGAATTTTGCCCCTATTCGATTTTAACGTTTGCTCGTCAGTTATAAAAATGGTCTTTAAGCAAGAGGAGCAAAGTTTTGCTCGAGCATCGCGAAAATCCGACCAATTTGCACGAAATTGGCGAGATCATAAATGTATCCATATGTATCAACAGTCACCAACGTATTAAAAGTGTTTGAGAAATGTTTGTTGATAGCCAAAATGTGTAGATTGGGGGGAAGTTGAAAATTGCAAACATTTTCAAACAAATGAAATTGTCCAAGATCAATAAGAAATGTCTGGTTTGGCAGCCTATCTGTACCTGTTGTTTGAAAGGCGGCATTTTGATTGCGAGGGTAACTGTCAGCTAGGATTTTCGGAGGTATGAATATCTGGCTATTTGTTCAATTTGGGTAATACTTTACTGGGAAAGGAAATAATGTTTTCCAAGAATTGGTACTTTACAGGTTATGGTTTGTTGGAGAATAGTTCTTTCTGGGGAACAACTTCGCTGTTTTAGTTTATTGAGATTGGTTTTCGCGGGAAGGTCGTAGATCCCTCCCAACGACATAAAAAAGCAAACCGGACAACTTTTGACGAAAACTTGTAGAATTTTCCGGTGCCTTTTCTTACTTAGTACTACAATACTTTGCCGAAATATTTATATTCTGATACGACATACTTCACCTCCATATTTCTATGTAGAAGAACCCAGGGCCAATTGGAAGGGTTCTCAATGTTTATTTGTTTCATCTTTTTGATTTGGATGGATCGAGTAAAGTAGACAGACAAATGCAGACTATTGCATACAACTCATTGTTTTTTGTTTTTGATGTGTTGCCCTCAGTTTTACAGATACAAAACGTATGATGCGAGAATTCGGTCATCTTACCTACTGTCGTATGTGAGGATTTCCACGAAGATCCGTCCGAAAATCTCCAAAATCGTGACGACTATTTTATATTCCGATGAAACTTTACAGGTTTCACATGCATGTAAGTCTAAACATTTTCCACAGCCAAAGATTATTTTGACTCAAGCGCAATTTTTTTTAAAAGGGCGTAGATGTTTCTACGTGCATTAATTTCAAAAAAAAATTTGTTCGGTTACTCTATTTTATACAGCAAAACGTGTTACAGGGAATGAATAAGGTAATTTGGGGAGAGATGCCGCACATTTCTAAAAATCGATGCTGCATCAAAGCACACCATTCAATAATTGATGAAATCATTTTTATCAATTGCGACAAGTTTCTAAAATACTGTGAAATGGTTTTTGTCAAGAAAAAAAATCATCAAATTTCCATAAACATTTTACAAAAAAAGGTCATTGCGGGAGAGATGCCGCATGTGCGGGTGAGACGCCGCACCTTGGTCACAAACTGAAAAATGGTGAACAAAAGTATTTTATAGCTCTCGTTGATGTTTTTTTGTGAATAGGTGTTCAGCTGAGTTTCTTGAAGTTTTATTATACCTATAAATCGGCTAGCACCTACACTTTTCCTAAGGGGTACTACCATTTCTAGAAACATTTTTTCCTCAACATATTAAAAATATTTTTCTTTCGCAACCTTGTGTAACGGTTTACGGTTTAAGTTTAAGTAACTTAATTAAGGTTACTATGTATCTATATGTTTGTACGAGCGATATATATATATATATATATATATATATATATATATATATATATATATATATATATATATATATATATATATATATATATATATATATATATATATATATATATATATATATATATATATATATATATATATATATATATATATATATATATATATATATATATATATATATATATATATATATATATATATATATATATATATATATATATATATATATATATATATATATATATATATATATATATATATATATATATATATATATATATATATATATATATATATATATATATATATATATATATATATATATATATATATATATATATCGCTCGTACAAACATATAGATACATAGTAACCTTAATTAAGTTACTTAAACTTAAACCGTAAACCGTTACACAAGGTTGCGAAAGAAAAATATTTTTAATATGTTGAGGAAAAAATGTTTCTAGAAATGGTAGTACCCCTTAGGAAAAGTGTAGGTGCTAGCCGATTTATAGGTATAATAAAACTTCAAGAAACTCAGCTGAACACCTATTCACAAAAAAACATCAACGAGAGCTATAAAATACTTTTGTTCACCATTTTTCAGTTTGTGACCAAGGTGCGGCGTCTCACCCGCACATGCGGCATCTCTCCCGCAATGACCTTTTTTTGTAAAATGTTTATGGAAATTTGATGATTTTTTTTCATGACAAAAACCATTTCACAGTATTTTAGAAACTTGTCGCAATTGATAAAAATGATTTCATCAATTATTGAATGGTGTGCTTTGATGCAGCATCGATTTTTAGAAATGTGCGGCATCTCTCCCCAAATTACCTTATTCATTCCCTGTAACACGTTTTGCTGTATAAAATAGAGTAACCGAACAAATTTTTTTTTGAAATTAATGCACGTAGAAACATCTACGCCCTTTTAAAAAAAATTGCGCTTGAGTCAAAATAATCTTTGGCTGTGGAAAATGTTTAGACTTACATGCATGTGAAACCTGTAAAGTTTCATCGGAATATAAAATAGTCGTCACGATTTTGGAGATTTTCGGACGGATCTTCGTGGAAATCCTCACATACGACAGTAGGTAAGATGACCGAATTCTCGCATCATACGTTTTGTATCTGTAAAACTGAGGGCAACACATCAAAAACAAAAAACAATGAGTTGTATGCAATAGTCTGCATTTGTCTGTCTACTTTACTCGATCCATCCAAATCAAAAAGATGAAACAAATAAACATTGAGAACCCTTCCAATTGGCCCTGGGTTCTTCTACATAGAAATATGGAGGTGAAGTATGTCGTATCAGAATATAAATATTTCGGCAAAGTATTGTAGTACTAAGTAAGAAAAGGCACCGGAAAATTCTACAAGTTTTCGTCAAAAGTTGTCCGGTTTGCTTTTTTATGTCGTTGGGAGGGATCTACGACCTTCCCGCGAAAACCAATCTCAATAAACTAAAACAGCGAAGTTGTTCCCCAGAAAGAACTATTCTCCAACAAACCATAACCTGTAAAGTACCAATTCTTGGAAAACATTATTTCCTTTCCCAGTAAAGTATTACCCAAATTGAACAAATAGCCAGATATTCATACCCCCGAAAATCCTAGCTGACAGTTACCCTCGCAATCAAAATGCCGCCTTTCAAACAACAGGTACAGATAGGCTGCCAAACCAGACATTTCTTATTGATCTTGGACAATTTCATTTGTTTGAAAATGTTTGCAATTTTCAACTTCCCCCCAATCTACACATTTTGGCTATCAACAAACATTTCTCAAACACTTTTAATACGTTGGTGACTGTTGATACATATGGATACATTTATGATCTCGCCAATTTCGTGCAAATTGGTCGGATTTTCGCGATGCTCGAGCAAAACTTTGCTCCTCTTGCTTAAAGACCATTTTTATAACTGACGAGCAAACGTTAAAATCGAATAGGGGCAAAATTCTACACACTCCTATGGACCATCCATAAATGACGTAGCATTATATGGGGGAGGGGGTTTTGTATTTTGTGATGATGTGTGACGACAGGGGGGGGTAGGGGGTCATATCATGCTACGTAGCTTTTTTAAAGGGGGATAGGGGTTGACCTGATGTCACGACAACCTTACCCGTTTCATCTCACATCGTTTTTTATTTTTGTTTATTGTTACGAGTGAAGGGGGGGGGGGGAGAGTTACCGTCAAGCTACATAATTACCAGGGGGTATTTAGAGTTTTGTGACCAAATGCTACGATGGGGGAGGGGGGTGTTGAAAATCACTCAAAAAATGCTACGTCATTTATGGCTGACAAAATAAGAGGTACGCCGGCTTTTTAAATACATGTAACACGTAATTTGCTACTTCATGTAACCTGTTTCAAACAATCTGTAATCTGATTCACCACTTCAAACGTTCTGTTACTCTAAACAACGCTTTCCCCGAACACGAAGAACTACTCAGCCATAGACAAGTTCTTTCTGAATAGCACATTGAGAATCAGCGAAAACAACCATCCCATTTATATATAGGTGCCAACAGAACAATTCTTAAAATAACTCAATCAACAGAATGATAACAGCTGAATTATTTAGGTGTGTATGCTTTGTTCAAATTTGCATTATTTTTGTAATCATAACAAGCTAAATAAAATCTAAATGAAACGTTTGTTAGAAATTTAGCTGAAAAAATTGAATTTTCAGTCAAGTAATTTTCTGGGCTTTGGTACTTTCTGGAAATTAGTTTTCTGGGAATTGATGTATTCTGGTAAATGTATTTCTAAGGTAAAAGCTTCGAAATTGTATTTGTTGGGAGATGGTTTTCGGGAAAATGTTATAGAATCTTTTGGGAGAGTATTGGAAGTTGTCTAATAGGTATGAGCGTATTTTCTTAACTGGTCCAGCTGAAGGTAGGGGCCTAGGTTTTTGGATCGAGGGTAGACTTCCGGATGTGACCGATTCGTGATCGCGTGCGCGAGGACATTTTTGTAGGTTCCCGCTTGAGACCGCGTTTGAGAATGTATGAGTGTTAAGACGTTCACTGTCTCCGAGGTGTAATCATGTTTGCGCGATCGCGGGCGTAGGTGTGCGTGGATGTTCGCGAAGAGCTCAAGCGTTTGCATGTTAACTTGTTTTTCGTGTGGTAGCGTTTATGTGACTTCGCGTATACACACTCGATTCTGTGACCGTGGTACCATTCACATATTTGCGTTTGGTCCTGAGCGATAGCGCGAGCCGTGAATCTGATACTAAATTTCAGTGTGCGGTTCAGATGAGTAAGTGAGTTCTCTCGTATCAATTGTAGTTCCCGGTCATGTCGCCATGGAACGTGTTATCTGGTGGATATGAGCGTTTGACTGACCCAGCTGAAGGTGGGTGTAGAGTGGCAATATAAGACTCGAAAAGAAGAGATAAAAGACAATAGATGAGAGATGTAATAGATTAGACAGGTACAAGATACAGCTGAAGTTATGATCATCACATGACACATATACATTAATACTCAAACACTACTAATATATGAATAGACAATCACCGCACATAGCACATCCTTTCTCAATTATCTATTTGTTATTGGTTGATTCTTGGTTGTGAGCTGATCAAGAGAGGAAAAGTATAGAACAGAAAAAAGGCTCACATCAGCCCTCCCGGCCTCCTCGATATACAACTATCGAGGCGTATTGTAATCAACATCCTGAAGCGGGCTTCTTATGTAAATCAATCCTAAGCAGCCAAATGATGGTGAACATGAGAATTAATTAACCTCTAGTAGTAGAACTTGGTGCAAATAGAAACTAAAAAGAGCGAAGGTCCTTATATTTAGATAACCATTGAATCTACTGTGGCTTGATGATGTTTACAATGCCGCCAATCGTATCAACCTGCAAGAGGGAGAGTCAAAAATAATTAGATTGACGGTGTAAACAATTATTATACTTTTAATATAACAAATTTTCGTTTAGTTTCAACTATTAGTGTTGGTTAGCGTCTATAGTAATAATAGCAGTTTTCAAAGTACTTATATAGTTAGACTCATATGTTCGACTAGGTTATGTGTTTAGATTAGATCTGACCTAACAGTTATTTTACCAAAAATGGGCTCACAAAATTCGAACACTTAGGGGTGGGCGTAGCGTAGTTGGTAAATCTATTGCCTTGTACGCAGGGCACCTGGGTTCGAGTCCCGACCCCGCACATAGAGTTAGAAATTTTTTATAAGAGGTTTTCAAACCCGAAGAGGCGAATGACCTTAAGATTAAAACCTCTATAATAGAAATAAAAAAAATCGAACGCTTCCCCAAAAACATAATAAGGCTTAAAATAGCAAATTCCTCCTAAATTTACATTCCCGATCACTGTGCAGTGCACGTTTGTAAATTTGTAGATTAAAAAAGCAACTTTCGAAATCGAAAGACTCATGTCAGTTCAATTGGAATTGCTTATAGTGAATACTCAACTGAGGAATGTGAAGTACTGAACTGTCTTTTGAACACACTTTTCAGACTGTATCGATCTATCAATAGCGACTGCCCTTGCGCTCTTTTCAGGTAGTTGGTCGTGGATCAAATTTCCAAGCAAAATTGCAGCATTCAATCTTCACTTGGGTACTGCTGAGTATTATTCGTGTAATCATTATGAGTTTGAATTCGGAACTACATATTATCTAATATGTAACGCCGCTGCAGTACTCCAATCGCGTATCGGGATATTTTGCTCCTCATATATAAACGAACCAATCTACAGGAAATTAAACCAAAACATGTTTTTGTTCCTAACGCTTTGGGATAAATAGCTATAGGATTTATCAGTAGGGTTCATTTCTCCTTTCGGTGCGAAGAATCCAGGCAGTTTACAGTTTTGTGTTGTGCTTGTATTGTGCATGTATTGTATTGTCTTTCCCTTCTCAAATGAAATGACGAGACTACTTACTTGGTAGGAACAAATCTCCTAATAACATAGGGAACGTGCCAATTTATTCAACTTACTGATTCTAGTGAGATGAAAAATTCAAAAGCTGGTGCTACTGTCTAAACCACGGAAACCGTCAAGAGATCTAACATCATTCAGACCCATATGCCGGGTGTATGTTCTCGGAAAGCTCTTGTAAAGTGTTATCCTCAACAGGATAACGAAATGCACGGAGCGCGAAAGCGGTTTGTCAAACAGGTAATTTGGAACCCGAAAAGTAAGATCGATAGAGAAGCGAGCTGGACAAAGCAGAAGAGACGCTCAAATAGACAAGGAGCTGTTACTGCACCGTAGTAATGATAGACATCAAGACCGCGTTTTTCAGCGTCGGCTAGGAATCGTTGCACAAAGAGTACCCGAATACCTGTGCAGCAGCCTGTTCAGAACCAAGTGCTGGTCTACGACACACATTCGGGAAAGAAGTCGAGTAACGACAAGAGTGCCATAAGGCTCTATACTTGGCCTAAAACTTTGGAACATGATGTATAGTGGCGTTCTAATGCTAAAGCTGTCTATAGGAGTCGTCGTTCTCACAATTACAAGAGAGACGATAGAAATGGTGGAAACGCTGACAACGACCCGAAACACAATCGAAAACAGAATGTATTTAGGTTATAGCTATGCAACCACAAAACTGAGGTGGTTCTGGCAGCAATTGTAGCGTCCAGCCGGATCAAAGGCATATCAATCACATCGATACGTGTATTGAAACAGTTGGGAGTGATAGGTGATGGAGCAGTAAGAGGCGTTTTCTGGCCACAGTGAGGACATGAGGCCAGCGTTCAAATGTGTTTATACAGGGTGTTTGGTTCATGGTTAAGAACCTCTCGAGGGATGATTGACTGTCATATTTGGAGAAAAAAATCGTTCTACACATACCTTCAAGTCTCAACCGTTACTAAGTTATTAATTTTTTTGTGTTAAAAACTTAGTTGTCTTAAAGTAGCTCTAACTCAAAAAATATACTTTATATTTCAAATTTTTTGGATCCATTTGATAGGTGAGAAAATTTTCCATTGAAAAATGTCCTCAAATGTTTCAGCTAATGAGGTTAAGTAACCTTTTCACAGTAATTTATTTAAAATTTAACAATTTTGATCGATTTTTCGTCCATTTCGCGAAAATCTTAATAGTTAACATCACCATTTTAATAATTCAGATTTTTAATCTTGAAGAGGGTCCTTGACATGACAAACTTATCTTTTCTTGTTTTCATGTGTTTAGGTTATTGAACTTGGATATTTCTATCTCATATTCACTTATACTAGCTCTTATTGAAAAAGTATGGCACTTATTGTACCTTTTCTTATTTTTATTCGAAAGCCAGGAAAATCTTGCATAGAAAAGGGTATAAATGCCTTTCAGTTAAGTGAATTTAGTATTCATTTAGAAGTTAATTAGTTTAAAGTTAGTGTTATTGTTAGCATTTTCGTTATTTTCTTAAAATAGTAAATAAGAAACAGCACCATTGTTATCATGGAATTAATGCATCTCAGCAAATTCTACAATTCTTTCTCTGGCTCCATTCAATTATCTCTTTTAGTTTCGAAGCAAAATCATTTCTATCACCTCGTTTCATATGCAAAAACAACGATTTCGAATTCACTACATCTGTGATGAAGTCAATTATTAAATTGCAGCGAAATGAAAAGCGATAGGGATAAAGTGTCAAATAACAAGTTGTAGAGAATATTAGGGGCACCAAACGAACAATAGCGATGATAAATTTAGTTGAATAATAATTATAATAATCACAATCTAAAAAACGCTAATTTTGAGTTATTTTACTAGTAAAAAGTCATTTAATACACTTAACTAAAAGATATTTGTACATACATCGAAAGGAAATTTTCTTAACTTTCCAATGAACCCCTGGTAATAACGATATAAAGCATATTTTTCAGATTAAAGTCTTTTAAACACTTGCAGGTCGATTACAGGAAAAATTTAGAAGTGAAATTACAAGGAAACGAGAAGAGATAGGAATATCATGTTGAAGAACAAATTATAAATCGTCCTCAAACCCATCTTTTGGATAAAAGATATTGCTATAATCATGATTCATTATTTTGAGAAAATCAAAAACCTCATCAAAAACATCAACTTTGAACTACTTTACAACTAAAAGGTAATTAAAACTAATTAACTGAAAGATATGAGAACGCCATGCAATAGAAATTTTTCTCACCTTTCCAGTGGAACTAAAAGATTTAAAATAAGAGGTATACTTTTCGAGTCAGAGGTGTTTTAAAATAAATAAGTTTTTTACATAAAAAGTTCAATAACTCTGTAACGGTTGAGATTTGATGGTATTCGTAGAACGATTTTTTTCTACAAATATGACAGTTAATCACCCCTTGAGAGATTCTTAATCATGAACCAAACACCCTGTATGTATGTATATGTGTATATAAGTGTGCTGAAGATACGCCGGAATATGTGGTCGCTGAGTACCCCTGATTCGGGGTAGCGTGAAGCGATATGGCGGCTCTAAACATAGAAAGTCGCAGTCACGCAGATACTAGTAGGGTGGAGCTGACAGTTTGAATAAACTCATCATACCGGTATCCTGTGGAGTAGACTAAATCCACTACAGGACTACATCTTGTAGCTCGCGTCGAAGTGCCGGCTGTACGTGGTGGAGATGTTAACGAGCCGGAAGCTACGCTACAAATGAAATCGTTGAACCGACCTCCGCACCTGAGGGATTCTACGAGAAACCGGCCGACCGCAAAATATGAGCATCGTCGATTCGAACGAAACTTTGCAGTTGTGTTCAGTTTATGAATCTCCATGATTTTCAATATTTGATACACGAGCAATTTTTCAAAAGGACTTAGACGTTTCTACGCGCATTAATTTCCAAAAACTATAAGTCGAGTACTCTTTTTTATACAGCAAAACTTCCTGAGAACGATTAACAGGGAATGAATATTTCTTCACGAAAAAATATTCACTGAAAAAAAATATTGTGCCAGTTTTTACAAAAACAAAACTTTCTATTCAAAATTTAAATTGCAAAAAACCATTTTTTTCTAATTTTTATATTTTGCCAACAAAAACCTAAAGAGAAAAGAAACATTTTGAATGTGATTGCATGATGGAGAGCTTATTGGTAAAAAAGTTTTTCTAACAATAACTTTATACATGTTTTTAAATTTCATACTAATTCACAAACAAAACTGTAATTTTATTACAGAATATAAGTCTAAGTATCATTTTAAATCAAAATGTATTTAACAAAAATCTTCTTAAATGCGATAGTTTTCGAGATATTTGGAATTTTGTTCTAATGAAAACAATTAAATCGTGTAATTATGCCCTTTTTAAAAGTTATTTGTGTTACCCCATCATAAAATGTTAAAAATCTAATATTTATCATTTTAAAGAAGTAAAAGACACTTTTCCAACGAATTTGGAGCATGGAGAAGTTTTCAATAAAAAAGTTTTCCTAACACTGTTTGCAATCAAAATCCCAATTTTATTTTTTAATATGATTCTAAACGCAATTTTAAATCGAAATGTTCATAACAAAAAAATTCTGAAATGTTATAGTTCTCGAGATATTTCAAATTTTGTTTTAATAACACCATTATTTTGTTTTATTATGACCTTTTCATAAGTTATTCGCGTTTCTCCATCAACAACAATAGGTTTTTTAAAAACCCATAAAATTTCCTGTGACTTTCTCATGTAGCTTTCAAATGGTTTATAATATCGCCTTGATGTCAAAGAGAAAGTTATAGGAAAAGTTGCGGGCTTTTTGAAAAACCTATTCCTTTTGATGGAGAAACGCGAATAACTTAAGAAGAGGTCGTAATAGAACAAAACAATTGGGTTTTTAAAACAAAATTTAAAATATCTCGAGAACTATTACATTTTCGAAAAATTTTGTTATATATCAAATGGCGTTTAGAATCATATTAAAAAATAAAATTGTATGTTTGACTGCAAATAGTAAGAATTATAAAAATATGTGAAAAGTTGTTGTTAGGAAAACTTGTTTATTGAAAGCTTCTCCGTGATCCAAATACATTGAAAAAACTTATTTTGAAACATTAGATTATTGTCATTTTATGATGGAGTAACGCTAATAACTTTTAAAAAGGGCATAATTACACCAATTAATTGTTTTTGTTGGAGCAAAATTCTAAATATCTCGAAAACATATTAGAAGATTTTTGTTAAATGCATTTTGATTTAAAATGATACCAGTTTTGTATGTCACTCAGTATGAAATTTAAAAACATGTATTAAGTTATTGTTAGAAGAACTTTTTTACCAATAAGTTCTCCATCATGCAATCACATTCAAAATGTTTCTTTTCTCTATAGGTTTTTATTTGCAAAATAAAAAAATAAGAAAAATTGCTATGCTATATTTCACCCTATGGAGGAAAATTTGGTAAAAACCAAAATTTCTCACTAGGGTGAAAATTTGTTGGTAAAAACCAGTCTTTGTACAGGAGGGCACAAATCCTTATTTCATACTATGTTGCGTTTCGGCTTCGCCTCATCAGAAACCGACACTAACACAATGTCGGAATAGATTAGCGCCGGCTTGACGCAAATCCCTTAAAACTAAAACACACTATGTGTTTCAATCAAACGACTGATCAAACGTGATGTCCCGTTCGAGCAGAAGTTCTGTTTATGCCGATGAGACACAAGTGAAGCCGAAACTTGTCTTGGCTTAGCAGGCGTATGCGAAAGCACTATGCTATATTTCACCCTATGGAGGAAAATTTGGTAAAAACCAAAATTTCTCACTAGGGTGAAAATTTGTTGGTAAAAACCAGTCTTTGTACAGGAGGGCACAAATCCTTATTTCATACTATGTTGCGTTTCGGCTTCGCCTCATCAGAAACCTACACTAACACAATGTCGGAATAGATTAGCGCCGGCGCTAATCTATGAAGTGTATGTATGAATGAAATAAGGATTTGTGCCCTCCTGTACAAAGACTGGTTTTTACCAAGAAATTTTCACCCTAGTGAGAAATTTTGGTTTTTACCAAATTTTCCTCCATAGGGTGAAACATAGCATAGTGCTTTCGCATAGGCCTGCTAAGCCAAGACAAGTTTCGGCTTCACTTGTGTCTCATCGGCATAAACAGAACTTCTGCTCGAACGGGACATCACGTTTGATCAGTCGTTTGATTGAAACACATAGTGTGTTTTAGTTTTAAGGGATTTGCGTCAAGCCGGCGCTAATCTATTCCGACATTGTGTTAGTGTCGGTTTCTGATGAGACGAAGCCGAAACGCAACATAGTATGAAATAAGGATTTGTGCCCTCCTGTACAAAGACTGGTTTTTACCAACAAATTTTCACCCTAGTGAGAAATTTTGGTTTTTACCAAATTTTCCTCCATAGGGTGAAATATAGCATAGTGCTTTCGCATACGCCTGCTAAGCCAAGACAAGTTTCGGCTTCACTTGTGTCTCATCGGCATCAACAGAACTTCTGCTCGAACGGGACATCACGTTTCATCAGTCGTTTGATTGAAACACATAGTGTGTTTTAGTTTTAAGGGATTTGCGTCAAGCCGGCGCTAATCTATTCCGACATTGTGTTAGTGTCGGTTTCTGATGAGGCGAAGCCGAAACGCAACATAATATGAAATAAGGATTTGTGCCCTCCTGTACAAAGACTGGTTTTTACCAACAAATTTTCACCCTAGTGAGAAATTTTGGTTTTTACCAAATTTTCCTCCATAGGGTAAAATATAGCATAGTGCTTTCGCATAGGCCTGCTAAGCCAAGACAAGTTTCGGCTTCACTTGTGCCTCATCGGCATAAACAGAACTTCTGCTCGAACGGGACATCACGTTTGATCAGTCGTTTGATTGAAACACATAGTGTGTTTTAGTTTTAAGGGATTTGCGTCAAGCCGGCGCTAATCTATTCCGACATTGTGTTAGTGTCGGTTTCTGATGAGGCGAAGCCGAAACGCAACATAGTATGAAATAAAGATTTGTGCCCTCCTGTACAAAGACTGGTTTTTACCAACAAATTTTCACCCTAGTGAGAAATTTTGGTTTTTACCAAATTTTCCTCCATAGGGTGAAATATAGCATAGTGCTTTCGCATAGGCCTGCTAAGCCAAGACAAGTTTCGGCTTCACTTGTATCTCATCGGCATAAACAGAACTTCTGCTCGAACGGGACATCACGTTTGATCAGTCATTTGATTGAAACATATAGTGTGTTTTAGTTTTAAGGGATTTGCGTCAAGCCGGCGCTAATCTATTCCGACATTGTGTTAGTGTCGGTTTCTGATGAGACGAAGCCGAAACGCAACATAGTATGAAATAAGGATTTGTGCCCTCCTGTACAAAGACTGGTTTTTACCAACAAATTTTCACCCTAGTGAGAAATTTTGGTTTTTACCAAATTTTCCTCCATAGGGTGAAATATAGCATAGTGCTTTCGCATAGGCCTGCTAAGCCAAGACAAGTTTCGGCTTCACTTGTGTCTCATCGGCATAAACAGAACTTCTGCTCGAACGGGACATCACGTTTGATCAGTCGTTTGATTGAAACACATAGTGTGTTTTAGTTTTATGGGATTTGCGTCAAGCCGGCGCTAATCTATTCCGACATTGTGTTAGTGTCGGTTTCTGATGAGGCGAAGCCGAAACGCAACATAGTATGAAGAAAAATTGGTTTTTTTGCAATTTTTATTTTTAATATGAGATTTTGTTTTGGTAAAAAATGACACAATATTTTTTTCAGTCTATATTTTTTTCGTGAAGAAGTCTTCATTCCTTATAACTTGTTCTCAGATAGTTTTGCTGCATAAAATAGAGTAACCGAAAAAAAATTAAAATAATACGCATAGAAACGTCTACGCCCTTTTAAAAAATTGCGGTTGAATCAAAATAATCTTATTGACTGTGGAAAATGCTTAGTCTTCCATGCCGATGAAACCTGTATAGTTTCATCGGAATATAAAATGGTCGGTAACGATTTTGGAGATTTTCGGATGGACCTTCTTGGAATTCCTCACCTCGGTGTCGGTAAAAATTCCGGCAACGAGGAACTCTCAGTCGGATTTAGGGGTATTCTTAGCCGGGATCTATTGGAGCAGATATCGACGGGAGCTAAATGACTCACGGCAACTCTCCGCCAGTCTCTGTCTAATTGGACTTTTGAAGTCAAATGGCTCAAGTACACAGATGATCTAAACGACCTAATGTTTGACACAAAAGTGAGTCCCATACTGAACAGGCAAGGCGTTTGAAGCTTTTTAAACCTTACTATAAGAAAAGGTATTATTTATTGTCTCCCAGTACATACACACACTGACATTTGCTGTAGTCGATTGACTGTATCGAAATGAATATGAAACTCGGCCATCCAGACCTCGGTAAAAATTCGATTTTCTTGAGCAATTATATAACCTACCTATTATTGTATTGATTTTGTTGGGTATTTTCAACAAATTTAAAACTAAATGCAGTTCACTTATGCTCTAAAATTTAAAAAAATGCCATACTCTGCCTGCACATATAACATGAATCGCAACTTTTTAAAAAGTGAGTTGTATTATCACATAATTTGAGGCAGCTCGAAGTGATGGAGTATTGAAGTACGAATCTTCGCATACTTTACACGCCCAAGTATACACGCAGAACTATATTTATTCACCGATAGTATAATAGAAAAGTATACTACTGCCTCTCGTTTCTTCTGCTGTAAATTTCATGCATTGGACATATTCGGTCTATCCACTCATTGCATGCCTGCTAGAAGTATATACTAGAAAATGCATAAAAATCACAGTAGAATAAAAGAGACGGGAATAGAAATGCTAACTCTGCATATTTTTATTGCTCAGTTTAGAGGGGTTAGATGTAACTCATTGCTACTGCAGGATTTCTTATAAGTTGACGAACTGGCTTGTTCCAAGCAAGCTCTAACCATCGTTTTTCAAATTTTCATTTTATATCCTTTTACCATTTCCCTATAAAAATAATTACGCAATCGCTCCGAATATTTCACGTTTGAAATTAAGAAAAAAACACTATTACTCTTGTAAATACTGCCTACAACTTCTGTAAAATAAAATCTAATGCAAATTGATACATTTTATAATGAATTTCACATTACTTGGAGCACACAATTAGAGAAAGCTCCATGTGTCTATTATAAATCATGCCGACTAAATCCGTATAAGTTACCGAAAAAAGAGTATATCTTTCCAGTTCTACTTCTAAAACGTTAAGAATATTTCAAACATTTTATCAGAATAAACTCCAAAACTATGTCAGCAAATAATTGTTAGATATATTCCCAAAGGGTGGCGTGTTACCTGTTAGGATATAATGATCAGTAGGTCGATCAGGCCGAAATGTTAGATTGAGAGTTTGATTGCAACAAAATTTAAATTATCTCGAAGATTACTACATTTTTACATTTTGGAAGATTATTGTTATAAGCATTTTGGCTTTGGAATTATATTTTATTACATGTTTTTATCTTTGGACATCTGACAACAAAAATAACAAAATATAATATTAAGTTTTAATTATTTGATAAATATCACATTTTGCAGTGAATATTCTCTCATAACGAAAACGTGATTCCCGGTAACTCATTTTCGAATAGTTTTACTACAGAGAACAGACAAACACCTCGAGCGACCAAGTGTTGTAAAAATTAACGATCTATTCAAAATACCGATTGCTGCAATTCTGCCGGCTGATCGTAACGCCGGTTACTGGGTTAGTGGCAAGTTGCTACTTATTGCTGTCATTTGGAAAGGGTCGTCATTTCTCTTACACACGTCGAAAACATGATTTGCACGTCAGTCATTAGTGGTTACAAGTCATAATAGAAAATGGAATAGTAAACTTACAACAGCCGTAAAAAATATGGGTACGACAAGCAGATACTATCAGGAACGTGGCGCGGAAGATTTGCAAGACGATCAACAGGATGAGGAAGAAATAAGTCATGCAATCAGTTATGATTCACGACCGTGATGGAAGATTTTTGAACAATATTCCGAGTCAAATGTGTTTCTTCTACGGCCCACAGCTTATCTGCGAGAATCAGGCCCGTTTCAGGCAAAACCTTGCCCAAAATTATTGAAGGAGCTTGTGTAACTTTGAACCTTATTGTATACAACTCTTCAAATATAACCAGAAGTCGTATAGAACCTATCAATAGAACAAATTTATTGGAACAGTAGATTCAGTAGCACTAGCCCTGCGATTGTGTTGTGCACTAGAAATCAACAAACCAAGATATGATGAAATTTATACGACATGCAAACAAGCATGGTTGTAAACATGCATAGTTTGAATCGAAAATTTAATTGAAAATAAAATTCGTATCAACGCACATAATTAGAGCATCAAAAGTCATATAATTTTACCTCTTTATTCATATGATATTACACGTCAAGTATTTTTCAACCACATCCGAATATAAGAGCAGAAATGCATTAGTTTTTCAAATAATGAAAGAGTAATTTTCAATTGACGTGAAAAATCATAGAAAAATCCGTTAAATAAAACACGCGTGTTTGCGAAATGATTTGTTTTTACATCTATTTGCATGCTCCTACTATGTGCATGATAATCAATGTAACATTACAAAGTATTTTTTCTGTGAACTACGAAGTTTGTCGAAAGTGACTTTGATTTGTTTTATCGGTGGACTTTACAATTGGCTGCTTGTGAACGAATTGTCTATGGCTTCTGGTATCGCCGCTCCAATTTATTATAGCTAATAGAACTTTGCAGAAGAGTATTATCTAAATCATATTCCATTTACCTACTCTTCAACAATAAGCAACAAAAACGAAATGAGCACAAATATTTGATCAGCGGGTTTTCCTTATATACGAACAGCAGAAATATCAGAAACGCGCACAATATGTATACTCATAGCTATCAACCTAACCGGCATTGAAAGTGAAACAAACGATTTAGTAAATAAAGTGTACACTATACTGTACTTCAACACTATTCTGAAATATAGTAACATGCAAGTCCAATATAGTTAATATTTTCTGTACTTGTCAAGTTGCATCGTTTTGTTTGGATTGTTTGCATGCATTTTTTTTCTTTCAATATTATGCCATCGAACCACCCGTGCATCTCGCACACCAACTCATTGCGAAACAAAGCGATGCGCTGCGTAAAAAGAATCAATGAAAACGGGAAAAACTATCCAAAACTATGAGGCGGAAAATGAAAATTTATGCTATTTTCGAAATAATTGTTGTATATATTATTATACATTTGAATTACCCATGAAATTCCGCATCGAACAGTGTTTTTCAATTTTCGATTCATGTTGTCAGAGCGGAATTATAGCCATTTTCTTGCTTCAAAAGACATTCCAGGCTTCAGAAAGGAAAATTTCAAAAATCCAAGCATACTTAGTTGTAGAAAATTTAATTACGAAGAGATAAGTATTCTTGGATTTTCGAAAAACGCTTTTATTTTTGAGTTAATCTCCGAGAACGAAAAAATCATTTTACCTGACTTTCACGTTAATAGTCCAAATAATATTCTAGAACATTTCTATACTGGAAAAAATCTAAAAACTTATGAGGAAAAAACTGTTTTTAAGGGGCCTTTATATCTAAAAACTTAAAAGATAGAGAGTTGAAGTTGTAGAGATTAAGATATTATAGACAAAAAAAAATTAAAAAAAAAGATTATTTAAGTTTTATAAAAAAAAATGTTTTAAATTCTTTGAAATATAGTTTTCAATATTAACCACCTTTTTTCCATCATTCTATCAAAATCATTTTCTTCGCTTCACTTAGTACACATTGGGTAGCGTGGCAACAATAATAATTTTCTTCTAATAATTTTCACTAAGCAACTATAAAAAAGCAAAGCTGTGACAATCAATCCTTATTCTTTTACCGAACGGCGTGGCGAACGGATCGCCTAGAAGCACTCACGAACCAGCACCGAGGCAGCGGATCCAGTGGCTCCCCGAATCCCCTACCGGACGGCGTGGCGAACGGATCGCCTAGAAGCACTCACGAACCAGCAGCGGATGCAGTGGCTCCCCAAATCCCCTACCGGACGGCGTGGCGAACTGATTGCTTAGAAACGCTCGAGAACCAGCACCAAATCAGCGGGTCAAGTGGCTCCCCGAATCCCTTACCGGACGGCGTGGCGAACGGATCGCCTAGAAGCACTCACGAACCAGCACCGAAGCAGCGGATCCAGTGGCTCCCCGAATCCCTTGCCGGACTGCGTGGCGAACGGATCGCCTATAAGTACTCACGAACCAGCACCGAAGCATCGGATCCAGTGACTCCCAAAATTCCTTGCTGGACGGCGGTTGCGAACGGATAGCTTAGAAACGCTCGAGAACCAGCACCGAAGCAGCGGATCAAGTGGCTCCTCCAATACCTTACCAAACAGCGTGGCAAACGGATCGCTCGAAGAACCAGCACTGAAGCAGCGGATCAAGTGGCAAAATAGCAGAACAGGAACCATGATGGAAGACCACCGGTTCGTTTTGGCACCCGAGGATTTGACTGAAAATTACGACAATGGCGCAGATGGTACCGGAACCACGTCTACTCCCAATCGGTAAGTTTCACTATAGTCTGATCGACGATAAAAAAAAGATACTGTAGTCGAGGCAGTATCCGGTGAATGAAATTGACCTCTGATAGCCGAGGCAGAGTGTCTAGAATACTGGGACTGCAGGCGAGGCAGTATCCGTTGAATGCAATTTTTTTTAGTCCAGGCAGAGTAATTAGAACCTGTAATTGGAACTGTAGTCGAGGCAGTTTTCTGAGAATCAATTAAAAAAAAATAGAATTTCAAAAAAGATGCTTATGCAAGAATTGATCGCGCTGAAAACCGAATTGAATGCGGTAAGATCTGAAAAAGATCGGTTACTTCTAGACAGAGAAGTTAACAGTACGTCAAGTGAACAAGTGAACAGCCCCACAATGGTAAACACCTAAAAATGCGCAACCAACAATTCTAAGGTTGACCTGAAAGAACTCGCCACTAGCGAATTTGCAAACGCAGCGGCTTAAGTCGCGGTGCACATAGCACAACAAACGTGAGTCACTGTGTTGCTCGAAGAATTAATGATTGTTTATAAGTATCCGCGGTAAATAATCGATTTCCAATGACACCGGCTGCAGGTGTTTATACGATTGTATAGAATTTGGCTGTGCCAATATTAATTAACGTAATTATTTACATAGGCGTGGCGTTTTTATGATTGTGAGCGCATCGATACAAATGCATAATTATGTTCGGGAAATAGAGCGTTCAACTACTTACGAATAGCTTTAGTTAGAACAAGAGAACACGAGGTTCTAGCGAGAACCGAAGGCTCACTAACACTAAACCAATTAGGAAGTACTCACGTTCGGGGAACCTTCGTAAAATAATAGAAGACAGCAAGAGTTACTTTAAGATAGAGGAGAATAGGAATACATTAACATAAAAATTACAAACGAAGGAGAAAGATAGAAAGCGATGCGACACTAATACAAATATAATGTCAATCGCATGCTGAACAGGGATAGATAGTCAATAATTGAAATTTTGCTGAAGTAAGCAAGAAATTTACTATATAAACTTCAGAAGATTTAGAATCGAGGCTTTTTCTTTTTCTCCCTTTTTCAATTAACTCGATCAAGGCTGGGCCCCATGTACTGTGCGTACCTCTGGCTGCCAACAACCGAGATCGATTTTAAGTTTCGAATAGTTAGGCGCGAAAAGAATCGCACAGTAGGGTAGTCTATACAGATCCTGTAAGAAAAGTAGGGAAAATATATCGTTTTTTTTCTACCTATCCTTTGTGTTTCTCTTCAATTCCGCCACGGTGCGTAAGCATTTACGGCGCATGTGGTGACAGCGGTTTAGCAATCCTGTCGAAGCAACAAATACACAATAGCCACAATAGACAGGAAGGAAGATAACGAAGTATTCCCGCAAAAACACTTACCTCGCTTCGACAAATGTTGTCGACACAAAACATTTTTGAAAAAAAAAATTTAAGAAAAAAAATGCATTATGAAAAAAAAATTATTATGAAAAAAACACAATTACAAAAAAAGACACAACTCGAGGAACACACAAAAAAATATATTATCCATCTCGAGCCTAAAACAATATCACAAAAAAGAAATTTACTAAAAACGAGCACAATAGGCAAAAGAACTCGAAATTATTAAAATGAGCAAAGTAGCAAAAGATCTCGAAAAAAAACAAAAGAAAAAAAAACACATCTGGGGAAAAAGAAGGAATTGGGGGAAATATACTAACCACTAACACTCTTTTTCTTTTGCAAAGAATCACCGACAAAAATAAATTAGAAGATTAGGAAGATTGCCAATCGAGTCGGTTTTCATTTTAAAACAAACTATAAACAAAAGTAATTTCACACATGACAAATTTTGAAGATTAAAGCAAATGATTGAAAACAAACACAAATTGAAATAATTAAATAGATATAGTAAATTACAGGTTGAGAATGAAGGTAACACAAAAAAAAATTAGTTTGTTTATATTTTTAATACAATAATAATCTATAGCAGCCAAATTATCAAAACCGTACAACAAATAAGCAAATAACGTATATTGACAAAAATAATAATAACTACTAAACATAGGAGATTTTGTATAAAGTGGAAGCAGAAGTCCAGAGAAGTGTGTGCCCTGTGGAGAAGGTAGTCACGAGCACTACCCACCGCGTTCGACAAGGATGGATTAAGGTAGCTTTGTTAGACTACCCACCGCGTTCGACAAGGATGGATTAAGGTAGCTTTGTTAGACTACCCAACGCGTTCGATAAGGATGGAACCAGTCGAAGGTGGTGACGGGAACGATTGAGGGGCGCCACAGAAGACAACAAGAACAAGAAACGGAAAGCCGCTACGCTGCTGGAAGTAAGAAGAAGACATAGGGAGTGAAGTCGGTACAGCCAATACCCGGCTCACTCCAAAACACGAGCAAAAAGGCTACAGCCGGGACATCACAACCCGACTACGGTCATATAATTAACTACAAAGTGCTTCGGTAGGAACATTACACTCTGACCGATGATACAAGAACAATAAGCATGCCGCACAGTCGACACATTACAATTCGACTGATGCTCGGCCAACACATATATATTGCCCCAGTCGGAACTACCATAACGCCCGACTGCGGTGAATTACCGAACGAAGACACCACTGGAGAAAATCAAAAGCCCAGTCAGCCGCTCCAATAATGAGGCACTATACGCAGTCGGAATTACCAAAACCGACTTTGCGCCGAAAGACAGCCACCGTCATGTTAGACACTGGTGGTTGGACATCCCGAAGCAAGGCGAATGGAAGGCACAGTCAGAAACACCAAACTCTGACTGGTGCGAATATAAACGAAACTAGGAGGGTGCAGGACCAGAGGAGGTGCCCCGAGATCAAAGTCCCGAAAACCATTATCGACCCGAGAGGAAGCAGCCAGGCAGCACACTGGTGAAAACACCGGTATAAGCATTGGACGAGCCGCGAGAAGGACAGCAGGGGTGCACACTAGGACCATCGTAAAGTTAGGATGTTAAGAAAATGTCAAATAATGATAGAAAATTGTAAATATTTGGTTTTGACAAAAGTAATAACAAATATGATTTTTGTAATGGCAATCTTAGGAGTTAGGACACAAAAGACTTTTTGACACAAATTTTTCTAATGACCCGCGCAATCGTCTTGATGATGCGTCTCTCCGAGGCAACATCAAGCTCAGTAAGTAAGGGGGCATGCAGCGCCCATAGTTTTCGGCCAGCATCAACCCTGGAAAATTTCTCCAAGTGGTACACCATGGAAGCTAATTTCCTGGGTTACATCACCAGCTACAGCCTTAAGCCAAGCTGATATTTTGATGCACTCGCGCTATCCAAGCCATATGCTTACGGAAAAGAATAAACACTTTGTTTAATTAAACACAGTTTGTTGCTGCTAGCTGCAGACGGCGACGCTATTATAGAAAGTAAAGGCTTCCGAGTATGAGTCATAGTGAACTACTGATTCATCCACCGGGGTCTTTACTCTCGCGAGCGTGGAAAGAATGTTTTGTTTAAGTCTGAGACTCTCTCAGAGAGAAGTCTACACAGACGAAATGATAAAAGTCTTTTGCGTCAGATTGGAAGAGGTCTGTCGTGAAAAGTTAATTAGGGTTCGCACGCGCAACAGGCGCGCTGGCGAAGAAGTCAGTCGGAGTATCCAGTCGTTGTAGTCCGTCGTGGAAGTCGGTCGTGGAAGTATTAAGGCAAGTAAGTGAGCCGGAAGTAGTCAGTCGGGAGAAGATAATTGTGAGGAGCAGTGATCTGCTTCATCGGAAAAAAGCCACTCAGGGATTTAGAAAAAGAATTATTTTTGAGCGAAGATTACGCTGAAGTGAAAGTGATTTGGACGGTGATCATTCTGTGCCTAGGTTTGGAAGTAGTCAGGGGTAATTATGCGTAACAGACGTGTGACGTGCAGAATGGATATAGTCAATAAACCTAAGAAACTGTGTTAACTCATTCGATTGATAAACTATTGCCTGCATGTTTGATAATCAGTGGCCACCGTCGGCCGCGTCTGTACACAAGTAAGAATGGACACTACACTTGACGTTTGTCGCGTATCGGAAAACGAGTCTCTGTTGGCAACCATGAATCACATGTCTCTGGGATCGTTACACATTCCAGAATGCAAGCCATCAGAAGGCGAAACTGACCTTGATAAGAAGGCTTATGAGCATTGGAAAGAGATTGTCACTGCTTCATTCAACCTAGTCCGTGCAACCGACGAGCATGCGAAGATGGACATCTTCAAAATCAAAGCCGGAACGAAGCTTTTAGAGGTAATGCAAGGAACATCAACGACTAATGATATGCCAGAGGAGTGTACCCACCCATTCTCCAACGCAATTGCTCGATTGGATCGATATTTCGGATCGAGAACCTACATCATCGGACAACGTGGCAAGTTGATGAATACCATACAACTCAAAGGGGAATCTAGCGTTTCCTATGTGCGACGAGTGGCAAACGCCGCTAAGCTATATGACTATGGCAAAGAAGAAGATATGGAAGCTACAGTCCGTACCATTGTCAAAGGAACAAGCGACAGCCGTGTACGTGTTCTGGCACAACGTAACTGGGTCAACCAAGGTGACATGAATAGCTTGATTGCTATGGTACGAGACCGAGAGATGGAGATTTTTAATGAAGATGAATACCAGAAACTGAATCGTCAAAGCACTGCAACAGTAGCAGCATTATCGCAAGATCAACGAGTTCAAATCCGGCGTGGATCTGGGACAAGATTCCGGGGAACTCAGCGTGGAAGAGGACCGTTCCAGCGGGGACTATCTCGCTCTCAAGGGTCATCCCAGAGCGCATGTTGGAGATGTGCTAGTATATATCATGGCCCTGCCAATTGTCCAAACCTCGATAAGGTGTGCCATAATTGTAACCGGCGTGGTCATCTTGCTCGTACATGCTCAGCTCTGTCTCGACAAGGTATTGCACAAAAGCTTTCACATGGATCGGATGACGAAGAACCAAAACCAAAACTTGCAGCGATCACGCAAAATGGTGACGACATCGATGAAAAGGTACATGATATTGTACAGCCAGAATAGTGTAATTTTAAGGTATCTTATCTCACATACAAATTGAATTTTGATCTGAATATCAAGCTTGAATTTCAACAAATAAAATATTACAAACTGCAAAACATTTTTTATATCTTTTATACAATTTCCTTATTCAGATGGTTTAATTTTCACCTGATCAAATATGGGAAACGTGAATATCGAGTGAAAATATCGGCCATAAAGTGTTGTTCATCTTATTAAAAGATTCATTTGCGGAATCGAGTTTAAGTTAATGCATGGGCCAATTATACTTCGCTGGCGAATGTGAGATAAGGTAGCTTAAATATAGGGCATTATATTACCCAATACTGATTGTTTGAACGTTTATAGGTCCAAACAAAACATAATGTCAATGACGTAGACGAGCTAACATGCGCTGCACCAGTTTTTGATCCACTGACAGAGGAAGATGCATATGTGGTTGGCCATGTAGCTGGGGCACGAGTAACTTTTTTTTTATAGATTCTGGGGCTCAAGTTAATACAATCGCAAAACGAATATGGCTCAACATGCTTCTGAACAAGTCTATTGCAAATGAGCTGCATGATGTATGCGAAACGTCAGATAAAACCTTACGCGCCTATGCTTCACCAGGACAAATCAAAGTAATAGCAACGTTTTTGGCCAAACTGTATATTTCCAAAGAAAGACCAATCCTCTTAGAAAAATTCTACGTAATCGAAGAGGCACGATCGTTGCTGAGCTTCAACACAGCAGCAAGGTACAGCCTCTTAGACGTGGGACTACGAGTTCCAATCAGTGTGTGCGGTAATATCTGGCAATGTGAGCTCGCCTTAGTAAACGCAGTAACAGCTACACCCCCAAAAGAGTTTCCAAAATTCAACGTTCCGCCAGTTCTACTATACTACAATCAGGATTTGCCTCCCTCTAGAAATGTATATACGCACATCCCAGCAGATTTCAAAACGTTGGTACAACAAAAGCTCAATGAGCTCTTGTCTTCTGGAATTATTGAACCAGTTACAGACGACATGGATAGATCCTTTTGTTCCTCGTTACTGGTAGTACCAAAAGGAAAGAATGACATTCGCTTGGTCATTGACTTGAGAGGCCCAAATAAATGCATTTACAGGACGCCGTTCAAAATGCCTACTTTTGAATCGATACTAATGGAATTGCATGGGGCAAAATGGTTTTCAACGTTAGATCTCAAAAATGCATTTTTCCATATCGTGCTAGATAAGCGTTGTCGACGTTTGACAAATTTTTTCTCAGGTGATACACTATACAGATGTCGGCGCCTTCCTTTTGGCCTATGTAATGCTCCAGATATTTTTCAAGAGACTATGCAATCAGTTATTCTGGCGGGATGTAAGGGCACTGTAAACTACCAGGATGATATTCTAGTGTTTGGTTCAACAAAGGATGAGCATGATAAAAACCTGGCAGAGGTTTTGAAACGTCTTGATGATCACAACGTCATGATCAATGAAAGTAAATGCTTATGGCAGAAACAAGAAGTGACGTTTCTGGGATTCAATTTGTCGCCTAGTGGTTGGAGCATAGAAGATGAGAAAATAAAGGCAATTCAACAGTTCCGCAGACCTGGAAATCAAGATGAAGTAAGAAGCTTCTTGGGATTAATCAATTACGTGGATAGATTTATTCCTCATAGGGCAGACAAAACATGGCGATTAAGGGAACTTGCAAAAGCGGAAAGATTTTATTGGTCCAAGGAGTTGGACCAAGAATTCGATTACTTAAGATGCAACGCTTGGACAAAGATCAAAACTTTAGGGTATTACAATCAAACAGATGGAACCGAACTCTATGTGGATGCTTCGCCGCACGGTCTTGGGGCTGTTCTAGTACAATTTGATAGCAGTTCTAAACCAAGGGTCATTGCGTGTGCTTCAAAAGCATTGTCTACCGCAGAACAAAAGTATCCGCATACTCAAAAAGAGGCCTTAGCCATGGTATGGGGTGTAGAAAGGTTCTCCAATTATTTAATGAGCACAACCTTCAAGATAAGATCTGATGCGAAGTCAAACGAATTTATCTTTGGTGGCATTCATCGGATTGGAAAAAGAGCGGTTTCGCGAGCAGAAGCATGGGCGCTGCGTTTGCAGCCTTATGATTTTACGGTTGAAAGCGTCCCGGGTGACATGAACATTGCGAACACACTCTCAAGATTGGTGATGGAAGATAAACCAGCTGAATCATTTGATGATTCCTCCGACGCTCATTCACTTTTTTCTCTTGACGTGGGAAATATGGAGATAAGTTGGAATGAAATAGAATTGGAAGCTGAGATCGACCAAGTTCAGTGAGAAATTCGGGAATCCCTGAAATCTGGCACATGGAATACAGGTATGCAAGCATACGAATGTCAATCCAAATATATGCGTGTGCTAGGTGCCATGATTTTCAAAGAAGATCTTGCCGCATAATTTAAGGAAGAAAGCAATAGAACTGGCACATCAGGGCCATATGGGGGCTTCATCAATGAAACGTATCTTGCGAAACTATTTCTGGTGGCCTGGTATGAGTAACGAGGTAGAAAAACATTTAGACAAATGCGAATCATGCCTAAGATTGTCAAAGAAAAATGCTCCACTTCCACTCACTTCTAGAGAATTGCCACAAGGACCATGGGAGATCCAACAAATAGACTTTTTCACTGACAAAGATTTCGGCCACGGAGAATTTTTGGTGGTAGTGGATGTTTATTCTAGGTATATACTTGTGATATAAACATTAAGTTAAACTCAGATTGATGATGCCAATATTTATATTTAGGTACATTCATGTAGTCGAAATGCAGCATGTCAATGTCGACTCAACTAATTCTGTTCTGTTGAAGATTTTTGAAGTGTGGGGTTATCCCTTGGCAATACAGAGCGATAATGGGCCTCCTTTTCAGAGCGATAAGTTTGTCAAAACATGGGAAGCCAGAGGCATAAAGATACGAAAGTCCATCCCTATGAGTGCCCAATCTAACGGGGCAGTTGAAAGGCAGAATATCGGTATTAAACATGTCTTAGCAGCGGCCAAGTTAGACAAGATTAATTGGAGGAAAGCATTGGACAATTATGTACATCTACACAACAAAGTACGACCACTGTCACGTTTAGGAGTTACACCCTTCGAATTATTAGTTGGTTGGAAGTTCCGTGGAACTTTTCCGTGCCTTTGGGAAACAAATTCTCCTGAATTGTTGGATCGCACCGACATTAAGGAGAAAGATGCAGTTTCCAAGTTGAAAAGCAAGAAATACGCAGATTGTCAAAGGGGTGCCAAAGAATCGGATATTCGGGTAGGAGATACCGTTTTGGTCGCTAAGCAGAAAAAGTTGAAATCGGACCCGGAATTTTCTGCAGAAAGATATTCAATAATTGCAAGAGACGGAGCAAAAGTGACCATTCGTAGCGACAGAGGGGTTCAATACTCTCGCAATGTACAAGATGTTAAAAAGGTTCCAGAATGTTTACTAGAATCTACTAACAAAATGATTGACACAGAGATGGAATCGGTAACAGAAAAATTGGGAGAAACAGACCCAATCGGAATGGACCTTGAGAACACAATCGATCACGACATAGAAATCAATCAGCGACCAAAGAGAACAAAAATGAAACCAAGCAAGTTTAAAGATATGTTACTGTACAGCATTTTTGAATAAAGTAAAGTAAGTGAATAAATATTAAAATATATTAGTATATATAAAAAAACTAATGTTGCAGGTCAACCAAAAATTACATCATCAATCAAGGCTAGAAACATAAAACAAGACAACTGAAACCTCCTATGAACCGAGAAAAACAATGCACAATTGCCACATTGCATAAATGAAATAATACCAGAATGTTTTAGAAATATAATATTATTAAAGAGTAGAGGAGAGAAGTATTGTAGAGATTAAGATATTATAGACAAAAAAAAATTAAAAAAAAAGATTATTTAAGTTTTATAAAAAAAAATGTTTTAAATCCTTTGAAATATAGTTTTCAATATTAACCACCTTTTTTCCATCATTCTATCAAAATCATTTTCTTCGCTTCACTTAGTACTCATTGGGTAGCGTGGCAACAATAATAATTTTCTTCTAATAATTTTCACTAAGCAACTATAAAAAAGCAAAGCTGTGACAATCAATCCTTATTCTTTTACCGAACGGCGTGGCGAACGGATCGCCTAGAAGCACTCACGAACCAGCACCGAAGCAGCGGATCCAGTGGCTCCCCGAATCCCCTACCGGACGGCGCGGCGAACGGATCGCCTAGAAGCACTCACGAACTAGCAGCGGATCCAATGGCTCCCCAAATCCCCTACCGGACGGCGTGGCGAACTGATTGCTTAGAAACGCTCGAGAACCAGCACCAAATCAGCGGGTCAAGTGGCTCCCCGAATCCCTTACCGGACGGCGTAGCGAACGGATCGCCTAGAAGCACTCACGAACCAGCACCGAAGCAGCGGATCCAGTGGCTCCCCGAATCCCTTGCCGGACTGCGTGGCGAACGGATCGCCTATAAGTACTCACGAACCAGCACCGAAGCATCGGATCCAGTGACTCCCAAAGTTCCTTGCTGAACGGCGGTTGCGAACGGATAGCTTAGAAACGCTCGAGAACCAGCACCGAAGCAGCGGATCAAGTGGCTCCTCCAATACCTTACCAAACAGCGTGGCAAACGGATCGCTCGAAGAACCAGCACTGAAGCAGCGGATCAAGTGGCAAAATAGTAGAACAGGAACCATGATGGAAGACCACCGGTTCGTTTTGGCACCCGAGGATTTAACTGAAAATTACGACAGAAGTCTTCAAGTACAATGTTTGTAACGAGTTTCTCTGCAACTTTGCTGAAAGAAGTATTTATCTATCTGAATCATTGACGAAAAAAATCGTAACTCACTATTAGGGGAATTAATCATCAATCCGATAAGGCAGAAAGAAGGGGAGTTCTACTCCAAGAAACTTTCTTGAAGACACCATATTGCTAAAATCAACCGTCTTGACGCAATCTTAAAAACCATTTTTTTGCTCTTTGGTACCACTGTGCGCTCCGGTCATTCTTTCTCTTTCTGTGTTCCAGTGGACATGTTCCTAAAAACCCCTGATAAAGGAAAAAAACAAAGACTCACGTCAAAGCAAGGAATATATACTCAAATTGAAACCATTTTATATGTTATCGAATACATATGGCATGATTGATTATTTTGGCCCCTACTTCTTTTGGCGATAGTTCGCCAAATTGAATTGAAAAAATAAAAATGTTCGTTGACCCTCGGTTGATTATTTTCAAACAAGTCTTAAATTAAAGGTAAAAAGATCTGCTATCGGATAGCGAAAGATTCAGCGATGCTTATTTTTTTGTAATAAGGTCATTTTATATACACACCGTGCGGCACATCTTTTTCTATATATCGAAGAAATATAATTTAATCCAGTTTGATTTTGTTTCCTCCATTTTCCTTCATTTTTACATTTCTTGCAAAAGAAATTTATAGGATTCGCTCAAACTTTGGAAACTTTTTCCGAGGCCCGGAGGGCCGAGTCTCATATACCAATCGACTCAGTTCGACAAATTGAGGCAATGTCTGTATGTGTGTGTATGTATGTATGTATGTACAAAATATCATGTCATTATCTCAGCAATGGCTGAACCGATCTTAATGAAATTAGTTTCAAATGAAAGGCCTAACGTTGCCATTTGACACTATTATTTTTGATTTTCGATATGTTGTTTACTTTCTGAGATATGGGCGATTTTGTCAAAACACAGCTGGTTTTTTACGAATAACTTTTGAAAATAACAATATTTTCCAACAAACTGCACATGAATAGAAAGCTTGTTAAAATACCTTTGTAACAAGCTCTAGATTGTCTAAATCCGTGCGCGAGCGGAGGATATATTAGACATTATGCATTTTTTGTCCTCGCTTTCCAATTTCAACTAATTTAAAATGAGATTATTTCATACAGAGTATTGCTTTACTGGTGTTTTAGGGGCAACACTAAACCGATTTTGAATATCGGGGTATGAAAACACATCTACGTGATTCAAGGAATTCGATGTTGAGAACATTTTGTGAATTACCTTTATAATAAATTAACTATTTTTCAAAAATCAATATATAAGTTCACTTTAAAGACAAAATAATGTGTTGATAAAGAAACAGTGAGTTCTAGTATTTATCCCTTGGATTAGGCATTGCGTTCAATCATGAGGTAAATGTTGGATGGTATATCAATACACAGATCAACAAGTAATTCACCTAGTAGTGAGATAAAAGATTTCTCAACTGTACTGTATGTTTGAAGCCCAAAAATCTAGCGAAAATTTAGTTTTTTTTCCTTTTACTGCTCACATTAATTATGACAAGAATGAAAGAAATCAATATATCATAATAATATACCTATAAAATTAATGTCACTGCATTAACCATCATTTGCCATTCCTCACACGACCCCCCCACCCATCTCTCTCTCTCTCTCTCTCTCTCTCTCTCTCTCTCTCTCTCTCTCTTTCGCTCTCTCTTTCTTCTATCGCATCTATCTAGCTATTTCTGTATCCATTTCTAAGTTGTGTGATAATCTGCCAATCGAAATATTTATTAATTGTAATTGCGAAGGTTTGAGAAAACAAAACTATTTTTTGTCTGCTGCTACATCAACTCAATTTTAATTCAATTCTATTCAAAGCCTGTATTTACACTATAATTAAGGAAATTCATGGCTATATCCGAAAAATATTTGGCTTAACTGGGTAATATGAAAGTTTGACGATGAAAATTTTCAAAATAGACATTCCACTATTCGTATCTCTATTGAATTTTGAATGAAATATATGCTCAAATACTGAAAGCTGAAGTCAGCAGGATTTGACTTGCCATCAACGTTTCGAAGACAAAATACATGAGAGGAGGAGGTTCTAGAGACGACAATGTGAACCTCCCACCCGAGTTCGGATTGACGGTGACGAAATCGAGATGGTCGACGAATTCATGTATTTGGGCTCACTGGTAACCGACGACAATGATAACAGCAGAGAAATTCAGAGACGGATCTTGGTGGGAAATCGTGCCTACTTTGAACTCCAGAGGACGCTCCGATCGAACAAAATTCGCCGCCGCACGAAGTTGATTATCTACAAGACGCTGATTAAATCGGTGGTCCTCTACGACCACGACACCTGGACTATGCTCGTGGAGGACCAACGCGCTCTTGGAGTTTTCGAACGAAAGGTGTTGCAGATGGAAGACGGAACGTTGCGCAGGCGAATGAACTATGAGTTATATCAGCTGCACATTCGTTGTATTGGTACGAACTTTCATGAAAAAACGGATCAAAGACCAAAAATATCCACAAATCAGATCCAGGAAAAGAAGTCTCCCAAAGTACCCACTCTCGATGTGGGATGCAATTGCAATGTGTCTTCTAACTTATCGTCGTCCATATCTGGATGTACTGAGTAGTTTGAACCATTTCTTTTTCACAGTATTGGTCTGTATAGGACTTATTTATCCATATTTTCTGCACGAGAATTCCGAACGAAACAATATGAAAGCTATAAGGATGAATGGAAATAGACTGCATTGCAATCAACTGAATGCACGGCTTTTATGCTATCGACATACAGCCTAGACATTTCACACTATTTACTTCAATGCAAATAAAATATTTGAAATATCTACCTGTCTCATTCACGAAATGCATTCCCCCTGTCGTTCTCTGTTCAAGGGGCTTGAAAGCACATGTGACCTTGTCTCACTTTACTATATTCAATTGCGTGCTAAAATACTGGTCCAGTAAATTCTATTATGTGACCAAAAAGTAAACTTCGAATTCCAAAGCAAATTGAACGTTCCAGGTTCCTGATAAATAATTAAGGTCCAACAATAAAGTAGAAACACCAGATAATCGTGAAACGACGCCGTCAAGTAAAGAAGCATGAAAACAAAAAGAATAAAACCAAAAAAAGATGGAAGCCCTAGAAAGGCCATTGCATATTTATTAGCCTTTTCTCAGAAGATGGGATTTTCAAAACATTTCAAAACTTTTTGATGCAATGGTTCTCAAATTCGTACAATCCGCTTTATTCATTTTCTTAATTCCAAAATGTTTTTAGCTTCAAATATATGACCGTTTCATTTTAATTATTTCATTCCGCATCTTTTTATTCGTTTTGTTCGTCCGAGCTCATTTTACTTATTTTATTCGTTTCATTCTTTAGATTCACTCTGATCAGTTTATTCTTTTTGTGCATTTTACTCATTTCATTCATTTAACTTATTTTATTCATTTTTTTTTCATTGTATGCACTTTATTCATTTTTTCCAGTTTATTCATTTTGTTCAGTTTCTTCATTTTAATAATCTGACTACTTTTTCATTTTAATCATTTTTAATTATTTCATCCAAATAATTTATTTGATTCAATTTATTTCTTTATATTAATTCATAACCTTTTACCATTGTTCAATTTTTCATTTTAATCAATGCATTTAATTCTGCTAATTTTCTTCTTTTTATTCATTTTATCACTTCAGCTCATTTTGTTTATTTGATTCGTTTGTTTTATTTATGAATTTCATTTATTTTTTACTTTATTCATTTTGTTCATCCATTCTTTTTATTCATTTGATCCATTTCATTAATTTGATTCATTGTATTCACTAGACGAATTAAATCAATTTGATTTATTTGATTCTTGTGATTCATGTGATTCATTTGATTCATATGATTCACTTAATTCATTTGATTCATTTGATTCATTTGATTCGTTTGATTCATTTGATTCATTTGATTCATTTGATTCATTTGATTCATTTGATTCGTGTGATTCATTTGATTCATTTGATTCATTTGATTCATTTGATTCATTTAATTCATTTGATTCATTTGATTCATTTGATTCATTTGATTCATTTGATTCATTTGATTCATTTGATTCATTTGATTCATTTGATTCATTTGATTCATTTGATTCATTTGATTCATTTGATTCATTTGATTCATTTGATTCATTCGATTCATTCGATTCATTCGATTCATTCGATTCATTTGATTCATTTGATTCATTTGATTCATTGGATTCATTTGATTCATTTGATTCATTTGAATCATTTGTTTCATTTGATTCATTTGATTCATTTTTTCATATCTTTAATTTTATGCATTTCATGTTGAGTTATTCGTTTTATTTCATTCAATTTGTTAGTATGAGTCAAGTTATTCTATTAATCTTATAACTATTTCTAAATATAATCTTAATTTTTATTTAATAACCTAATCTAATTTGATTCGTATATATTGTAATTTTGGTTTACATTAATTTTTCTACTCATTTCATGAATTTAAAAAGGGATGATCCATAAATGACGTAGCATTTTTGAGTGATTTTTAACACCCCCCTCCCCCATCGTAGCATTTCGTCACAAACTTCTATAACCCCCCTGGTAATTACGTAGCTTGACCGTAACCCTCACCCCCCTCGTTGTCCCCGTAAAAAAATTAAAAAAATCAAAAACGATGTTAGTTAGATGAAACGGGTGATTGTCGTGACATCAGGTCAACCCCTTTAAAAAAGCTACGTAGCATGACATGACCCCCTACCTCCCTGTCGTCACACATCATCACAAAATACAAAACTCTCCCCTCCCCCATGTAATGCTACGTCATTTATTGATGGTCCCAAACCTATTATTTCATTTTTTGCTTTACTTTTTTATTTCGTTCGTTTTATTGATTTCTATAATTTATTCAGTTTATTCGAGATTTTATTCGTGCAAGACTAGAAACTGTTTTCATCCCACCTCTAGTTGGGTGCCTATTACTCGTGAGTTCTGCAAACTAATCCAATAGTGAAATGTGTAAGAAATGTCTCATCTCACTGCAAGGTGGATTAAATCGGTTTTTTCCTTCAGTAGAGCTCAAAATCAAAAAAGTCCGGTAGCATACTTCTCCTCAGCAAGATAAGTCATGGCGGTTATGCCAGAGTTGAAGTCATACTTATACTGCAAACAAAGAATCAACTTTCACATCTTCGAGTAAAGGAACGAAGTTTTTATACTATCCTCTGGACAGATCCGTAAAAGTAGTCCATATCTCGAGCTTCCAGTCCCAGAATCCGCAAGATTCGACCAATATTTTTTTCACAGTTTTCGCGGCACGAGTTAGACGATGAAAAAAGCTGACTGACAGATAGATGATTTACCGTGAGGTTGGCAATAGAATGAATGGTAAGAGGCAAAGGGGTGTGTGAATGTATTTTTTGATACTGTGTAATAATTTTCAAGAAATTCATATTTCGTAATCGGATTTTTTCGACGGTTAGAGCAGTCTCTAGAAAATTAAATAGAGTTTTTTGAGGATGAAAAAGTTTTTGCCTGGATACATTTCAGGGTATTTTTCTAATCGAGGTGTAGACCATTTTTTTAGTGATGAGCGTTGGACCTGGATTTTCAGAAAATGTTCTGGAGTAGGAAAAACACGATTCACTAAGTTTTTGTGCCATCGTAGATAGACGGTTTGTTGTTTTTAAAGGCCATTATCAAGAAACTCGAATTAGACCAGAGGTTGAGAATGGAGCTTCAACAACCCAAACGATACTCGCAGCAGTCTTTCTGTTCTGGCATGCTTATGCAAATGATTTTATAGTAGCTTTGATTCATACTTCGCGGGAAAAAAGTAGCAAGTTGGATATTGGAAATAACTCGATTGGTTTTGCAGGAGACCATAGTTGTGAAACGTTGATGGTCAGTAACAGAGTGGTTATTTGACCATATCTGGATGTAAAGAGGAGTCAATATATTGACGATGAAAACTTATGACCCCAAAACCAGAGAGAAGAGAGCCAAATATTGCCCTTCGAAAATGTAATTGGTTCTTTGAACTAATGTTACAGATCCAATCAAATTTTCGAAAAATTAGAAAGGAATTATGTAGCGTTGTACATATAATATTTTAAGAATTAAAATGAGCATTACCTTGAAGTACCAAAAATATTAGAGAATAGCCCCTCGGCCATTCATGCAGTACAACATAAAATACTGCTCTTTCCTCTCGTTCTCTTCCAGAAAGTGAGTGGAGTGAACCTAGAAGCTGGGGCTCTACGCTTCGAGAGCTCATGCGTTGCGCGCCTGGCAATCTTGTCGGCGTTTGGAATCTCATTTAACGGGTGGTTGCGACGTCGGCAGCGCGCCCTTTAATATGAATACGTACAGTGTATGTACATTGCGAGCATTTTGTCGCGGGGAACAAAAAGAGACAGCGAACTGAGGGCAAAGGTTGTTTTTGACTTCGGGAAAAAGACAACTCGATTTGACCTGAACTTCTGAGGTTGAAAGTCAATGCCCTCGAAATGGTTTAATGATGTTTGGTATCGGGAATGAAAGGATGACTTCGGCTCAAAATTTGTGGTGGGAAACTATTGCACTTTGTGAAATAGTTAACCGTTTCCGGTAACGAAGTTTCGAATCAATGCTTATTTTGAGGATATCATAGCTCTTTGCGTTCACTTTGTTCTGGATCGTGGAAGAGGCAGGAGTTGTTCAAATAGTTGTGCCGCGGTGTAGGACTTAAGGTAGTTTTTTTTAAACTGTGTGAGGTTCCTTTAATTAGTTTAACTAATAAATTTCCCTTTTCCTGTGCAGAATTAGCCAGGTCGAAAAGTGAGTGCGTAAGTTTATTCGCACGGAGTGCTAAGAGTAAATCGGTGAATTAAGGTAAATTCCCTTATTTTTGGCTTTTTGTGTGCAAGTGCGTATTCTCATACCAACCGAATGTTGGCATTATTTTCACATATAGGCAATTTGTGATCAAGATCCCGCCACATCGCATTCGTAGCCAGAGACGCTTCTGATCCTACCATCCAGCTTCAATTAACCCTGTAGTTCGACCCACGTGCCGGAAGAGCAGCGAGGCTGCTAGGCAGGGAAGCCATCAACGAGCCGTCAGCAATACGGGAGGAAAATCAACTGAAGCATCGCCATCTTCGGTTCAGAATCGTCAACCGACCATGAGCATCGCTTTTGTTTCGCAGAGTATCGTCAGCATTCTGCTGAGCATCGTCAACGTTTCGGCCAGCACCTGTTCCGGTCCCGGAAACCGCCAACCACCACGCCTCACGTAAATCAATGTTGTAAGTACGTTCCATATTTTATACCACGTGCCGGAAGAGCAGCGAGGCTGCTAGGCAGGGAAGCCATCAACGAGCCGTCAGCAATACGGGAGGAAAGCCAACTGAAGCATCGCCATCTTCGGTTCAGAATCGCCAACCAACCGTGAGCATCGCTTTCGTTTCGCAGAGTATCGTCAGCATTCTGCTGAGCATCGTCAACGTTTCGGCCAGCACCAGTTCCGGTTCCGGAAACCGCCAACCACCACGCCTTACGTAAGTCAATGTTGTAAGTACGTTCCATATGTTATACTACATACGCCTGTTAGGGAACATATGTTATACTACATACGCCTGTTACACAACACACGCTAAGACCCTAGGGCGAAAAGGGAATACGCACACAAAAGCCACTCAATGAACACGGTACCGATTAGCTGCACAGGGTAAAACACTAAATAAAAGCGACGAACCGAGCAAGAATTAGCCAAGACCGCAAGACGGTGATGAGAGTTAGCTAGGTTGACAGAGAATGGGTTCGAGTCCGACAATGGAAAAATTTTGAATTATTTTTTGTTGCTACTGTAATAAAACTATCTGAAGTGATTACTTGGAAAGCCGAGTAAAGGTGTATTTTTTCTAGTGGTTCTGGTGAAGGTTTTCTCCCGCTGTTCGGGTTGATAGTTTTTCTTTTTTTCTGGTTGGGTGAACCCTTATGTTTCAGCCTCCTCTCCCTCCTCTGAAGCGAACATCGCGAAGGATACGCATAGAATTGTGCCAGTGGTGATAATTGTGCGGGATATTCTTCTTTCCATCCGAAGTCATCTTGAAGTTCTAGGTATAAAGTTTCTGGTGATCCTTTTGAAAGTATTGGATAGCGTCTCTAGCTGGGCAAGATATAAACTGTCAGTTTCCGGAATCGGGAATCAACGACAAGGATCACATATTCGGACGGATGCATCTTGTATTGGGACGCCGGCTGGTCTTTGCCACCAGTCTTGAGGAAGCCTTTAGTCCCCCCATCACAGTCGAGCCCTTACAACCAGCGACCAGCAGCCGTCCCGGTCCTGTGGTGGAGTTGAAAGAGGGGTCTTCCGCAAACCTACAACAGGCAAGTATGAAGCATCTGGGAGCTCTTTTTTGCCTCAAAACTCTTCGATTTCCAGCCTTGGACAACGACGAGACAAGCTGCTATTATACTACCAAAACGTTGGAGATATCAATTCAACCGTTGAGGAATATCGCTTTGCAGTCTCCGATAACAGTTTTGATATCATCGTCTTCGTCGAAACGTGGTTAAACGATGACACGCTTTCCAGTAAAGTGTTCGGTACTGGATATGAGGTTTTTAGTTGCTACCGGAACCTTCGAAATAGCCGTAAATCTACTGGAGGTGGTGTATTAGTAGCAGTTAATCGCAGTTTGGAGGCTCGAGTTGTTGAAAAGACTTGCTGGGATTGTCTCGAACAGGTCTGGATGATAATCGAGCTTGGCGAACGTAAGTTGTACTTGTGTGCGTTGTACGTCCCACCCGACCGATTCCGTGATATCGAATGTGTTAACGAACACTGCAGCTCAGTTTTTACCATCCTTGAAGACGCTAAATCGGTTGATGAGATCATCGTGCTAGGAGATTTCAATCTCCCCAGCATTTCGTGGAGACCTGCCCGCAATGGATTTCTTTACCCGGATTCCGATCACTCCGTTCTTCACTCAGGGGCGGTGAGGCTTCTTGACAGCTACAGCTTAGCCACGTTACTACAAATTGATTGTGTTGCCAACGAGAAAATCTTTGTTTTGTCAGCGAACAGGTTTCTGTTACATCAGTAGTGATGGCTTCCTCTCCTCTAGTGAAACCAGTAGCACATCACCCACCATTGATCGCCACGATTACAATGTTCTTCCGGTCCGTCTCATACGACTTCCATAAAGCTGGTTATCGCAGTATCGCAGACCAATCTCCACTCCACTCTCGATTGGCTAAATATTTTGGACCCCGAAGATGTTGATACGGCAGTTTAAGCATTTTGCAATGTTTTGGGTTATGTTGACAGGCACGTCCCGAAGATAGTTCATCATCAACAAATCGGCCCTCCTTGGCCAACGAGCACGATGCGACGGCTGAAGTCCATTAAGAGAGCAGCTCTGCGGAGGTTTACCAAGTTTCGCACAATTCCATTTATAAACTATTACGTCAGTCTCAACCATGCTTATAGCTAGTCAGGATTATTTCTTTTGATATCAGCAAAATATTCAGCGTAATCTCAAGTCGCACCCAAAACGTTTCTGGAAATATGTGAATGAGCAGCGCAAGGAATCCGGATTGCCGTCGTCTATGACTTTCAACGGCTGCACAGCTACCACATCCCAAGATATGTGCAGGCTTTTTTCAGAGAAATTCGCGAATGTGTTCACAGATGAGACCTTAACAGTAGATCAAATTGAAGTCGCTATTAGTCAAGTTCCGGTTGTGAGCCAAACTCTAAGAGCTATCGATGTTAATGAAATGATGATTACCTGAACTTGTTCTCGGTTAAAATCGTCTTTCAATCCGGGACCCGATGGATTCCCTTCAGTACTTTTGAAAAGGCACATCGACGTTTTAGCGACTCGCATCTTTAGAGCATCTATTGCCAGTAGCATTATTCCATCCTGCTGGAAGTCCGCGAATATGTTCCCAGTCCATAAAAAGGTAATAATCGAGACGTCAATAATTACCGGGGAATTACTTCATTGAATACTGTCTCGAAGTTGTTCGAGCTGGTGATTATGGAACCTCTTCAGGCACACTGCAAGCAGTACCTAAGTGACGATCAACATGGTTTCACGTCTGGGCGTTCGACAACGACTAACCTGCTTTGCCTAACATACTACATAACAGAGAGTATGGAACGTCGCCCTCAAACCGATGTTATCTACACAGACCTATCTGCCGCTTTTGACAAAGTTAACCATGACATAACAATCGCTAAAATGGAGAGATTTAGAATTAACGGTAGTCTGTTGCAGTTGTTTCGATCCTACCTTTCAGGTCGAGAAATAGCGGTTGTCGTTGGAGATTGCCAAGCACCCACATTTACTTCTACGTCAGGAGTACACCAGGGAAGTCACTTGGGACCGCTGATGTTTCTGCTTAACTTCAACGACGCTTATCGAGTTCTGTAGATTCCACGCCTGTCCTTCGCAGACGATCTCAACATGTTTCTTCTCATCAGCTCTACTGAATATTGTAGATTACTCCACCGGCAGTTTGAAACCTTCGCTAACTGGTGTAGCACGAACCGTATATGTGTAAATCAAAAGAAGTGCTCGATGATATCGTTCTCACGAAAAAAAGACCTGGTTTGTTTTAACTACTGAATACTTTTTTATATTGTAACGACATATAATTAGCAAGGGACTGGAAGGTGAAGTATTTTTCAAATATTAAGAGCCATAGTACTCAAGGGAGAGCAAGGATTTGAAGTAAGAATGTTTAGAAAAGCGTGGAGTAGGGTCAATGAACAAGCTTAGAGTTTCCCGGTTACTTAGCTTTTTGTCTTCTGCAGAGCAGGAGTCAGGATCTTTTGGCATTAAATGCGAATCACCTGAGTCTGCGGCATGTCCGGACAAGCGTAAAGTCAATTTAATGACTTATGCTGTCGGAGCTGACCTGAACTGATTACTGAAATTGAACGCGTTAGTCAGGTGAAGGATCTAGGAGTGATACTAGACTCGCAACTTACGTTTAAACAGCACGTCTCCTATACAGTTGGCAAAGCATCTCGAAAAAATTTACGGACATTTATTGTCTCAAAGCGCTGTACTGCTTTTTGTCGCGGTCAATCCTGGAGTACTGCTGCGAAGTTTGGAGCCCAAACTATAACAATGGTGTTGAGAAAATTGAGTCGGTTCAACGACGCTTTTTATGTTTTGCGCTTCGTAGGTTGCCGTGGAGACATCCCGTCCGTCTGCCAAGTTATGAAAGCCGGTGCCAGCTGATTAGTTTGGAAGCCCTGCTTGTTCGAAGGACAACAGCAAGGGCTTTGTTCGTTGTTGATACTTTGCGAGGTCATCAACGATTTGACAGTTAGCAATAAGTTTAGCATTAAGATATCATTGAAACCTGTTGGTGTATATATGACAAATACAAATACAAGTTGTTTGGCACCCATTTTAGCAAAATTTTCACCTTTTTGCTTTCATCGCGGTTTCGGTTGAATTTTCTATGTAACCGGGTGCCACAACCCGTAACTCCGGAGCCGAAATCGGATCAGGATACCATTTGATGGCGGTTTATGGGGACACCTTTCATTAGAGTCTAAGTTTGACCAAATCGACCTAGCCATTTCCGAGAAACCGATGTAGCTAGGGTTCGCAGTACCGATCCTTTTTGGCGAGAACCGGTACTACGGTACTGAAGCCCTCAGTACCGGTAAAGTACCGCTACTCGAATATTTTTTTTAAAAATTCGAAAAAAGCTTCAAACTGAAATTGAATGCTCAAACTGATGATCTTATTCTCAAATGATTGATTTGTGCTGATCAAAAACATGTTTATTGTTTTTAATTGCTTCGGAATGGCAAGACTCATTTCAGAGAAGATATTTTTCGTATAGGGCACCTTCTTTTATTTCGAAATCTAGGCCACTTTGAAATCAATAACTGCTAAGTGGTGCGACTTTCGTCGATTTGAACAGATGGTAAATGTATGAAACCCTATTACCAACAGTAAATCAAAGCGAAAATGGCAGTAAATCCGAGCAGGTTAATCGCATGTCCTCTCTTGCTTTTCTGAAAATTGGTTTCGACCTTTATGTCGTTTGTCTACTATTCTCTAATGCATATCAAGGCTCCTTGCATTCCTGTAAACTATGGAGTTTTGCTGAATTTTCCGATCATTAATAATTACAAACCGCACCATTTGAAGAAGTTCACCAAGTCTAAAACTGTTAGCTACTAAATCGCTGTTCGTTCTATTATAGATAAAGATTTAAGAGCAAACCAAATACAGACATGACTTGGACCATATTCGTATTACGAGCCACCCAGTGAATAATGGAAACCAATCAAAATGTCGCTAATAAAACTTTAACTTATAGAATTATTATGATGATGGCCCCACCTCATTCCCACATAAAGGTGTCATCTCAACGATTTATCTAGAAGGAAAATTAATATAATTAAACATTATCTTGCAGACCGATATTTTGAAACAGATCCCCCGGCAGAGTTAACATATTTGTCATAAAAAATGTATAGTACCGAAAATACCGGTACTGGCTTTTGTTCAGTACCGGTATTACGGTACCAAAAATGGGTCGGTATTCCCGGGATTTTTGGTTCCGGTATTACCGGTATCATAACCCTAGATGTAGCTATTATTCTGAATTTGGTTACTCATGCCGGGCTTTCCGTAAACATCGATAAAAATCACATTTTTACATTTACAAATCGGTTCAGCCGTCTCTGAGAAAATTGAGTGAGGTTTTTGGTCAAATACACACAGATATACACACAGACGTATGCCGTGCTGAACAAACTGAATAGAATGGTATATGACACTCGGTCGTTCGGGCCTCGGTTAAAAATTCGATTGTCAGAGCTATTGCTATATCTTTCTATTGAAAAAAGTGGACCTGTTAGACTCAATCGCGCTCTCATATTTTTTCAGGTGCAGTCTCTAGCCGGTTCAATTTACCAAGAATTTGAACGAATGATACAACGTTACGATGAAGATGTTGTGAAATCGCTAATGCCATTACTCGTTAATGTGTTAGAATGTTTAGATTCGGCTTATCAAACCAATCAAGAGCAAGATGTTGAACTAGAATTACTTCGCGAGGATAATGAGCAACTAGTAACGCAGTATGAAAGAGAAAAGAGTGCTCGAAAGCAATCGGAACAAAAACTTTTGGAGACCGAAGATTTAGCAGAACAAGAAAATAAGGAACTAGCTAGTCGTTTGGAATCGCTAGAAAGCATTGCTAGAATGTTGGAATTAAAACACAAAAACAGTCTGGATCATTCCAGTCGCCTGGAAGAGCGTGAATCGGAGCTTAAAAAAGAATACAGTAAGTTACATGAACGCTACACTGAATTGTTCAAAACACATGTTGATTACATAGAACGAACCAAAATTATGATGGGTAATCCATCATACTCCCAAATTGGGGCCCCATCGGAACGGATAGATTTACACCGATCTAGGTTGCTTCCACCAGTTCGTTCCCCTGGTCCAATTTCATATGGATTTGCATCACTGGAGACATCCGCTATATTTGACTCAGATGCAATATGCAGCGCAGATAGTAGCTCTGGTTCAGGACCATCGTCGCTTCAAAATGAATTGAATAAAAAAATAGCAGCAGAGCAATCATCTGAAGCTGATGAAACTACTCAGGCAGTATCACCCCTGGACGAGATCAAACAAGTTTCAAAAACCATCGGTGGAAAAACAACAACCAAAAATGAACAAAGATCTAGTAATACTCTTTATCAGGAGCTTTCATTTCAAGACGAAACTATTGAAAGTGAAGAGACCGATATAACAGGAGGTTGGGTACATCCTGGTGATTATGCTTCGTCTGGTAAGTTATGCAGTTTTGTTTTTAATTTAGTTTAGACTGCGTTTAAATCACAGATTAACTTGTATTCTCTTGTAAATGCCTACGGATATGGGTGGGTTAAAATAAGTAATTTCTTGTAAAATTTATGATTTGCACAATCTTTAAAAACATTTTCTGGTGCCAAGAGAGCCGAGTATTATATACCAATCGATGAATTTGAACAATATCTGTATGTGTTGCAACGAGGGTTACATCCGATTAGGCCAAACGAAACGATACGATACGATAACCCAGAAATGTGCCAATCATGGTAACTTGTTACTAAAATCGGCAACGTTCATGAGCAAAACTTCATTTTATAAGAAACGAAACTAAGCGGTGCTCTAATGCCAATAAAGCCACTCTCTTCCATCGAGGACCGGCTTCAGCCAAACCTTAATGTTTAGACGAATAATTAACAAATCCGCATAAGCGCCAACACAACCCAGCAGGGATTGTGACGCGAAAATACATGAATCCCTTCCCGGTCAGCATGCTTAGGGCGGGTCTTTCGATCGCATTACGAAACAAAAACTCTCTCAAAATCGAAGGTTCATCTAGTGGAAATATATTTTATACTGAAACTTGCATTTTGTTTTTTGCTCACGCCCAGTAGCTAAGTGTGGGCATTCAAAAAGGCCAATTTGGTTTTTGTGGTTTGATTAACAAATTTGATTTACTTAATGTTTGTACGCTTATTCTTAAAATTAAGATCAAAAAGATTTGACCTTGTTCATAGTTGCTGGCAACCCGGCTTGGCGATAGCAAGCTGAATCTGGATGACTGTTGCTTCAAGGTGTAGTGCTACTGCGACGACATGGGGACTCAACTATCTGATTACCGCTGTTGTACTTATCGGTGTTCTTGCAATTGTACACCGATCGTTTGCTACACCGATTCACAACAGCGGGAGTTGCCGGTTGATGTTCGCTATTCAATACCGTAATGGAAAGGAGGAGCGGTTTCCTCGGTTCATATCAGAGTAGAGTTGGGAGTACCGGTTTTACCGTTACCGAAAACCGGTAAAACCGTCCAAATATTAAATACCGAAATACCGGTTTTACAAGAATGAAAAACCGGTATTTTCAATATTTTTTTAGCGAAAACTATTTAAATAATTTTTCATTGTTTTTTTTTATAATAGAGCTTTCGAAATACTTTAAAAATATTTTCACCTACTAATGTTAGAAGTAAGATCGCCTGTTTTGGGACACTTCAATGTTTTTGTATAAGCAGTGGAATGCAGCTCGATTCATCTTCAGCACATAGCTGTATTAGTGAATCAGTTTCCTTCCTTCGATCATTCTTTCTAATAGTAATAATGTTATTACGCGCGCGAATGTTAATTGCATAACAATCTGCATCATATTCAATCGTTTGTAGAGAGAGAAATCAACTCATATTTGTCGTTTCATTGGTTATAATAATACGACGAATATTATTTATATTTCGAAATCTTCAATTACACAGCTATTAGCATATTCAGCAGTCACATATCGCTTGAATCAACTAAACAACACTCACGACAATCAGTTGTCCGGAGTTGAAGTTGCATTTTTAACAATCTAAGAATCTGTTATAAATTCTCGGTGGCTAGCTGCCCAGAGCAATGAATACATGATAACACTTCTCCAAGTTGCATTGACTTGTGCAATTATTTACCTCCCCCCCCTCACTGACAAAATTCCTGCCCGTGGCAAACGTGGAGATGCAGAGGTACACGGTCTCCATAACAAAATTTGTTACGCTAACATTTCGTTCCTTCCCAGATGGCTGTAAGGACGCGGCAGACATCGCCATTGGCATTATACCGTACAGAACTCTCGATTGATGATGGTTAGCTACTCCCAGGTTCCATTCGCAAATTTTTTGTGAAATTTTGCTTGTTCTGTTCAATTAAGGACTAGCAATTACGAGTTGTACGGTCATCCTGCTCATGCTCAATTGGAAAAGGAAGCACATAACCGCTAGTTTTCAAGACGAGGTGGAATTGAAACTTAAGCGGTTTCATATACGAAGTAGCACTGTTAAAATGGGTATTTTGAATACTGGTGACGAAATAGACAGATTAACATGACCTATTACAAATCTAAAACGTTTTTGATGCGCTGGAGCTCAATCATTTTTTGAACATTATTTTCAGTACATATATGTTAAGGCATTTGTATAAGGAGAAAACAGCAATTTTAGGTCTGTTTTCGAAGTAATGGTTTGTCGAATCTCTTTAGTCTCTTTTTGTCTACTGCATTTAGCTAACCTGCTGTGCTTTTTGATACAATAAGCGAGTTAGACAACATGACGACATGCACACTTTTCATGCTGCGATCATCAGTGGTTCTCAAGTAACGTCTGTTGAGCGATTACTTTGTTAATAAAGTATGAATTGGCATCAAAGCAAGTTAAATGCGACTGCTTTGTAAATTCAATTTAATTTCGATTTTTTCTTTGTGATTACCGGTTTTTAGCGGTTTTACCGGTTTTTTTCATTTTCAATACCGAAAATACCGGTTTCTCAAAATGCCTCGGTTTTCCCAACCCTATATCAGAGTAATTCACAGGAAAAAGTTTGCTATTCGACACTACCTGGCGGATGCTGGATACCAGGATGCTGTCCTGGAACCAAGCACGTGGTAACCAAAAAGCGGATGCAGTCGATGAAAGGATTTATCAGCCTGCAAATGAAGCCTTCGAGCGATGCACCACTTAATAAAAGGTGTAGAAAAGGTTTCGTCAAAATTCACATTTTCAATCGATCGGTTTCAAACTTTCAGAGAATAAAATAAAACTTATTATTAAGCTCTTTTCATGTTCGTTTAATTCAATTTCCACCGTTTAATTAACCTTCTTCTCACTTTAATCATTAGATCTTGTACAGCGTATGAACCAACTTGTTTTCGTGTGGAAATTCATTTTTTACTCATTTCTATCTCCGATTTCACTTCCTTAGGATGCTTTCGGAGTGTCAAGTTCATTATTGCCTAGTTTTTCTTAATTCCGGTGCGCTCGGAGAATTGAAATTCTTCGATACGAATTTGACCTTCTTAGTCTTGTAATAGTCCAGAATATCTTTAGAGTAACGGTACGGCGCTAATTCCAGAAATGCATGGGACCACCATAGAGGTAGAAATAGACGCTTTCGGAGGTATTCTTTCAAGTACACCTGCTCATTGACCGTTTTGGTTGTTACGAGATGCGCCGCACAGTGGGACCAATCCAAAAAAGGTGGGACAAAACCTATTTGAGGCCTTAGATGTCATTTTAGAGCCAGCATTTCTTCGTAGGATATGTTCACAATATTATTCTGCAACTTTTTAAATAGAATATTTTGTTGTTGGACTAAAGTAGAGTACCCGAGCAAAAAAAAATTTTCAAAAAATTGTTTTAGATGGTCGATGTCTTCGACAAAGTTGTAGAATATTATGTTTTGAATAACTTCTTCTAAGATACTACAGACATCAGACCTCAAATTTGAGGCAAAATGGTTGTTTTTTGAAAATATTATCAAAAAACCACTTTTTCGATATTTCCATGCTAAAAACCTCAATTGATTAACTCAATATGTTCTACAAACTTACAGGTAGCACTAAAATACAACTTTTTGTTGAAGGAACTAATAACCTAAAATCAATATTTTGGCTTCTAAAACTATTTTTTATATAAATTTGCTCTATTTTCATCAGAGATTTCTGTTTTTAGGTGCACTTTTGTGCAGCTAAACTTTAGCTATTCCGATACTGTATTATTCGTAGAATAAAATTAATACTACATAGAAACAGGATATAGTTGGACGCGTTGTTTGGGTGACCATTCATGTACGACGGTTTATAACATAAAATGCGTTTATATTATTTTTAATTTATATACATTATTAGCTATTAACAAAATCTTATAGTTTGCACGCACTTACAAGCATGTAAAACATATTGAGTTGATTAATTATGGTTACAGTACGGCAAAGTGAAAAAATAATATAAATTTTGAATTTATACTGCCAAAGAACAACGATTTCGGATTAAAAAATAAATCTTCTGTATGTATAAGGTATTTTTAACAAAAATGTTCGAAATTGAATATTATACAACTTTGTTTAAGTCCTCAACCATCTAAAAAATAGAAATAATTTAATTATATTGTGAATATTTTTCCACACACATAGGTTCTATAATATCTAAGGCCTCAAATAGGTATTGTTCTACCTTATGAGTTGGTAGAACTAATCTTATTGGTTAAACTAAAGTAGAAATCCCGAAGTAAAAAATCAAATTTTGTTTAAATGGTTGAGGTCTTCAGCAAAGTTGTCAAATATTGTATTTGGAACAATTTTGTTGAAAAGACCATTTCTTTATGTTTTGAGTCGAAATCGTTGTTCTTTGGCAGTTTAAATTCAAAATTTATATTATTTCTTCACTTTTTCATATTGTAGCCGTAATTGATCAACTCAATATGTTTTACATGCCTGTAAGTGCGTACAAAATATAAGATTTTGTTAATAGCTAAAAATGTACATAAATTAAAAATAATATAAACACATTTTATGTTATAAACCGTCGTACATGAATGGTCACCCAAACAACGCGTCCAACTATATCCTGTTTCTATGTAGTATTAATTTTATTCTACGAATAATAGAGTATCGCGATAGCCAAAGTTTGGCTGCACAAAAGTGCACCTAAAAACAGAAATCTTTGATGAAAATAGAGTAAATTTATATGAAAAATAGTTTTAGAAGCCAAAATATTGATTTTAGGTTATTAGTTCCTTCAACAAAAAGTTGTATTTTAGTGTTACCTGCAAGTTTGTAGAACATATTGAATTAATCAATTAAGGTTTTTAGCATGGAAATATCGAAAAACTGATTTTTTGATAATATTTTCAAAAAACAACCATTTTGCCTCAAATTTAAGGTCTGATGTCTGTGGTATCTTAGAAGAAGTTATTCAAAACATAATATTCTACAACTTTGTCGAATACATCGACCATCTAAAACAATTTTTTGAAAAAAATTTTTTTGCTCGGGTACTCTACTTTAGTCCAACAACAAAATATTCTATTTAAAAAGTTGCAGAATAATATTGTGAACATATCCTACGAAGAAATGCTGGCTCTAAAATGACATCTAAGGCCTCAAATAGGTTTTGTCCCACCTTTTTTGGATTGGTCCCACTGTGCGCCGCTTTCCACACGAGCAAATTGTCTACCAAATCGTGTGTTTTTTTTGTCAAACTTAGACATCTTCTACTTTCTGATTTCCCCAAGGACTTCGAAATTACGAAAAGAAATGAAAAAGGAGCCCAGGAAGCTGCCGGAAGGCTAATTGACAGTCTTCGTCATCTATGACGGTATAATGCAGTAACTTCAACAGCTACTATGCTATATGTTCAACAGCTATGTGTGCCTCTACGCACGCGATTCCCCACTATATGCTACAGCCGTTCTGCGCAATTCAGCGCTTTTTAACGGCAGCCCTAAGTTTGCGCCGCTAAAACAACAAAAATGATCCATAAAAAATTGAAAAACGATCCATAAAAAAGTTGTCCATGTTCCATAAAACAAAACTGAAAATCCATGAAACAGTGTGAATGATCCATAAGAAAGGGTGATTTGATCCATAGTTTATGTAAAATTGAACCATAAAATGGTCGCAAAAGAGCACTAAAATAGTAATAAAAGAGCAATTAAAATAAACCAATGCCCCATAAAAATATTGGAATGTTCCATAAAATGATACATTTTGCGCCATAAATTAACTGACATTGATCCATAGAATATTAACAATGTACATTAAAACACGTCGATATGTTCCATAATATCGACAAAAGTGTTCCACCGTATTACAAAATGGAGCAATACAATGTCAGAAAAAGTTCCATAAATTTGATAAAAATGTTTGCTAAATAATTTTTCTTGGTCCATAGAAGATGTAAAAATGAACATTAGAAATGATTCATATATCGAACTTTAAATTATGGCTCATGGATATTTACAAAACGATCCATAAGAAAAGAAAATGTGAAACGATCCATTAATATGTGCTTATGCACCAGAAAAATTAAATTTAATGAATTCATGCGAAATTTTTGCTATTCGAACTAATAACAAAGTTTATTACATTTGGTTGTAATGTCAAACTACAACAAATAATGCATACATTATAGTTAAACTTCAGCTTCCGTATCCCACTAGTCAGCTAACTGACCTTAGCTAACCTGAAATCATTATAGCAACTCTTTAAACGTCAGGGTATTTATGATATTAGAGCGCTGAGAGTTATTAGAACACTGATACAGGCTGGCATGAGTCGCAAATACTATCTGAATAATAGGGCATTGCAAAAAAAATTTTTTTTTTTGAATTCTCAAAGGCCCCCCCTCTCATATTGTGACAAATGTCAAAGTAAGCTCAGATGCTAAATTTCACATCATTTGGACAATTCTAGACCCCCGCCCACTTCGCTTGAAATTTTTGTACTTGGTGCTATGGGAAAAAGAGGAGGAAAAATATATTAAATGCTATAACTTTTGAAGTAGCAATCAGAAAATTACAATTTATACCTCTTTTTAAAGGAAATAACGTTAGTACTGGAATGGAGATATTCCTATCCTATAAAAAAATACGGGAAAGCGGGGTACTAGGTCATTTTGACCCCAAAATCCCCTATTTTTTTAATTTTTCTGCTCCGTTGTGCAAACCATACATATTTTGCAGTTTTTTTTAATATGACAAAATCTCAGAAATCGTACGGAACCTTTTAGACCTTTGGCCGAATACGAGAAGTTGGGGTTATAGGGCCTTTTGTCATTTATATTAAATTTTATCATTTTCTCGTGCATATATCTCTATTATTGTTCATTCAATTTTCATAAATTGTACCTTGTTCAACGTGGAAAATCCTTAGAAACAAAATAAGAACAGATTCGTTACCGGTAAAATTCAAAAACATCAAATTATCTGACATATAGTCTCGATTTCACATTTTTATCATAAAATCACACACATTAACTCCATTTAACAACAAAATTCTTATTTAATTTACTATTTATAGTGAAAAATGCGCTTAGGAATCACGTGAGAAAAGTTTCATACCTGGAAAAATAAGTGAAGTTGAGGTTTTAGGACATTTAATGAAAAAAATGTGGTTTGTAGAGTTAATGTCAAATAATTTCATGTTTTTGAATTTTAACGCAAACGAATCTATTTTTGTTGTATTTCTAAGAATTTTCCACGTTTAACAAGGTACAATTTATTAAAATTGAATGAAGAATAATAGAGATATATGCACGAGAAAATGATAAAATTTAACATAAATGACAAAAGGCCCTATAACCCCAACTTCTCGTATTCGGACAAAGGTCTAAAAGGTTCCGTTCGATTTCTGAGATTTTTTTTCGTGGTTTGCACCACGGAGCAGAAATATTCAAAAAATGGGGGATTTTGGGGCCAATATGACCCAATACCCCACAATCCCGTATTTTTCTAGGAACAGGAATATCTTCATTCTAATACTAAGGTTATTTCCTTTAAAAAGAGGTATAAATTGTAATTTTCTGATTGCTATTTCAAAAGTTATAGCATTTAATATATTTTTCCTCCACATTTTCCCATAGCACCAATTTCAAAAATTTCAAGCGAAGTGGGCGGGGGTCTAGAATTGTCCAAATGATGTGAAATTTGGCATCTGAGCTTACTTTGACATTTGTCACAATATGAGAGGGGGGGGGGGGGGCCTTTGAGAATTCAAAAAAAAAATTTTTTGCTATGCCCTACTGAATAACTATCTGAAGCGAAAACGGACACTTTATACACGAACACTGACGCTTTCTTGTGCACTGTCCGACTTCACTGCCGCTCAGTCGGCTTTTAACTAGCTATAGCCCCTATGTTTAAGTAAACCGGGCAAACAAGAGGACCACAGGTTTGCTTGCAATTCCAGCTACGGGTTAATCAATGCCTCGTCCAACGGATCCTCAGGAGCTTTGTGCCGCTTCGGATCCTTGGCCTCGGTTATGCGGCCAAGCCGCATCACACTAGCTCACAGTATAAGCTCACTTGTTAAAACACTGTCGCTGTTATGAGAATTATTAAGCACAACTGATTTTTTCAGATTACCATAAAGTTTCGCATGAATTCATTAAATTTATTTTTTCTAGTGCATAAGCACATATTAATGGGTCGTTTTACATTTTCTTTTCTTATGGATCGTTTTGTAAATATCCATGAACCATAATTTAACGTTCGATATATGAATCATTTCTAATGTTCATTTTTACATCTTCTATGGACCAAGATAAATTATTTAGCAAACATTTTTATCAAATTTATGGAACTTTTTCTGACATTTTATTGCTCCATTTTGTAATACCGTGGAACACTTTTGTCGATATTGTGGAACATATCGACGTGTTTTAATGTACATTGTTAATATTCTATGGATCAATGTCAGTTAATTTATGGTCCTAAATGTATCATTTTATGGAACATTTCCAATATTTTTATGGGGCATTGGTTTATTTTAATTGCTCTTTTATTACTATTTTAGTGCTCTTTTGCGACCATTTATGGTTCAATTTTACATAATCTATGGATCAAATCACCCTTTTTTATGGATCATTCACACTGTTTCATGGATTTTCAGTTTTGGTTTATGGAACATGAACAACTTTTTTATGGATCGTTTTGCAATTCTTTATGGATTATTTAAAATATTTTATATGCAAAAGTAGATTTTCCCCTTTTTAAACTTTGTACGTGTGTCGTCCTTTACGCTTTTTGCATCTTGAATAGCGGTGTTGCCAAAGAAAAACTAAAGATAGGATGGTCACGACTATTTCATGTACCATTCAGATGAGACCCCTCGATGATTCTAGTTCACTGTCAAATTAGTAGTCTGATGATCGAGCAGCCGACGTCTGTTAAAGCGTAGTATGCATAACCACTATCATTTGTTGACACAAATATTGAACAAAGTTTGATACCTACACTTTTCCATTTGGGATATTTCTATAAGCAGAATCGATTCCCCGATAATTTGTTCACAGAATTCTGAATCGCCAAACACACCAACAACCGAAAGGAGGCATAAATGTGTTCACCAGTACCCATGTGTATCCATTTTGGACTTCTTATCTATGAAATAAAACAAATTGTAGTATTGTTCATACCAAAATGAGAACATACCTTTGTGCAGCAACATTATGAAAACATTCCTCTATAGAATAACCGAATAGTTTCGTAAATATATTCCGATTTGATTTCGTTTGATCAGAAAGAATTTATTTATTTATTTATTTATTCTTATTTTTCATCTGACCTGTGTTGGTCTACATGAAATATTTCTAGAATGGGAAAAGCCCATTTCAGGATATACTTCAGAAGCAATCCTCAAATGGGCGTAAAAACCCATCATCTTTTCAAATTTTTCACAGTTGATTACAATGATTTTACACTACAATTAAACATAATCACATAGTACACAGTATTGCAAGAAAAAAATTACTAATATTACAAAAATGGAATCTTAAAATCTAAGTCAACCTTCTTAGTCTATTTTTGAAAACATCACAAGATACAGAAAAGTCAAAATGGTCATAAGCACTATTAAAAACATTACACATCGCCCTAATGGGTTCGTTCTGACTAGAGCTTCCATCCCGGGAAATTATTTCCCGGGAATCCCGGGATTTTTGGATTTCCCGGGATTCCCGATTCCCGGGAAATTTTATTTTCCCATTCCCGGGATTCGGGAATCCCGGGAAAAAGATTTTTAATTTATTCCCAAAGGCTTAGGTTCTGCGAAAGAAATTCTGTAGGAAATATTTTTACCGGCAAACATTTGGAGTGAGTAGTGAATGCAGATGGTAGCGTTAGTGACGCGCGGTACTTTCTTAAAAAATCGATGAGTGTATATTACAAAACTTGGGATGGTTTTAAGTGATATCATGCTTAACGCAAACGCTTTTCAAAATAAAGAATGTTTCTAGAACGTCTGCAGAAATATTTGGTCAGTTCATCGAATGCATATTTCGTCTAATTTGTTATACCGTAGGTGTAATATCTGTAAATTTTTGAATGTATGAAAAGCAATACATAACGCTGTATCTGTCCAACATCATGCGCATCCACACTCTTTGAATGTCGCTTTCAAGGATGCAGAAAGGATTTTTGAAGGGATAAGATCAAACAATCCAGATACTCACCCGTAACAAGAAATCGATGGTGGGCTTCGTCCATCGCTGTACAGTTCGTCCATTATCTACTTGATTTTGATTCACACTTAATTCGAAATGATGCTGATCTTACTGTGACGGAAATGGATTCCATATATCACATTTTCTCATTTGATCGGAAATGACTGCCCACTACCGAATTAAGCTCGATCTTTTCATTCAAGATTATTAAAGAAGGTGCTTTGCATTAAATTGATTACATTCCATCGTATCAGAATAAAGAATTCCAATTTTGGACAGTAACTCCAGCAGCTGCGTTTAGTCCCAATTGTAATCGTAATTACCAAAATTTAGGTTATACATATAGACAAGAAAAAATCATCAAAAGGAGTTGATGTTGCGTAAACTTATTGACGAGTTATCGAATGATTGAATGATGTGTAGGTCAAAAATAGGCCATTTTCTGACAACTGCCTTTAGGACAGATATACATGCAATCAAACGGGTTTGAAAACTTTTCGATTTATTCTTTCGTTTTCAAGAAAATCATTCACCTTTTTATTTTTCTTCTGTATTCCCGGGATCCCGGGATTTCTCGGGAAATCTATTATTTATTTCCCGAATCCCGGGAAGCTGAAAACCGTCGGGAAATGGAAGCTCTAGTTCTGACCGTACTCTGTGCGCTGAAATTCCAGTCTTAAGAAGTTATGCGATCTGAGATTTCTAGGGGCACATAGATATTTATTTGTGAGAGAATATCTGGAGCATCTATTTGACCAGTTAATATCTTCCCAACAAATACTGCTCTTAATGTGTTCTGCCTTTTCGCTAGGGTATCGAGCAGACGACAGCGATCGATGTACGGTGGTAGCTCTGCTGGGTTACGCCATGGGAGAGTTCTAAGAGCAAAACGGAGGTATCTTGCCTGGACTGCTTCTATTCGGTTGATCCAAATGTTCGTATAAGGACACCAAATGGATGCTGACGCTTCCAGGACAGATCGAACTAGTGAGAAATAGAGTGCCCGTAAACAATATGGATCAGTGAATTCTTTGGCGATTCTTATAATGAAGCCGAGGTTTGTATTTGCCTGTGCTATAACATGAGAGTAATGATTTCTGAATGTCAGTTGTGAGTCCAGGACTACTCCGAGGTCTCTGATAACTGTCATTCTCTCTAGCGATTCCCCTGAGATGGTGTAGCTCCAGAGTATTGGATTTTTTTTGCGAGTAAAAGATATTATGGAACATTTGGCCACGCTGAGAGCCAGCAAGTTGCGACTACACCAATTACAAAAAGCATCTAAATGTCGCTGTAGTGCCGCGCAATCTTCTATTGACCGCACAATGAGAAATAGTTTGAGATCATCAGCGTATATAAGTTTACACCCTGGAGGTATAACATAGCAAACGTCATTGAAGAACAACGAAAAAGCAACGGTCCTAGATTGCTCCCTTGAGGCACTCCCGACAAGTTAATGAAGCTGTATGACTCGCTATTTCCTAATTTTATAAATAGAGAACGATTTACGAGATATGATTTAAGCCACCCTGTGAAATTTGACGAAGCGCCCAGCCGCTTTATCTTTGTCAGTAGAAGAGAGTGATCTACACGATCGAATGCAGCCTTGAGATCCGTATATACAGTATTGACCTGAGATCCAACTTCAATATTTTTAATACAGAGCGAAGTGAATTGGGCTAGATTAGTAGTTGTCGATCTGCCTGAAAAAAAGCCATGTTTATCCTTCGATATGTATGCTTTGGTCTCACGAAACAGCACGTTTCCTACTAATATCTCAAATAACTTTGATCCAGCGCAGAGTGAGGTTATGCCACGGTAGTTCCCAACATTTTGCTTATCACCTTTTTTTAAAAACGGGAAACATAACTGATTTTTTCCAACACACGGGAAACGCCGATTGCAACAGTGATTGATTGAAAATTAGCCTTAAAGGCGTACACAATGCGCTTGCGCATCTTTTCAGTATAATGGAAGGAATACCATCTGGTCCTGCTGATGTTGAAGACTTTAGCTTTCTCATGGCAGTTAAAATATCTTCATCAGTAAATTGGATATTACCTACATTAATTACACCATGAGGGACATTCTGAAGGTCATATTCCACCTGAGTGGAGTTAGCCGAGTCCTTTTTAAACACACTCGAGAAATGTTGAGCGAATAGGTCACAGATGCCGCTTGGAGTGCTTGATGTTTCACTTGCAAGGAACATACTGGAAGGAAGCCCATTTTCTTTGTGTTTTCCGTTAACGAAAGACCAAAACTGCTTTGGATTTTGTTTCAGGTTTGATTGGGTTTGTGCTACGTGTCTTGAATAGAGGAACCGATTATATGCCTTGTAACTGTTGCTAGCTTGAATAAACTCTCGTTTTGTAATGGGGTTTCGTCGGCTGGTGTAATGCCCCCTCTCCTAGGTTGACGGGTTTGACGGTATTGCAAACATCTTCAAGCATATTTGAGCAGACACCTGCTTTAGGATGGTTATGACATTGCGCCTCGATAGTGGTGCATCGAGGAGACCGAGAGGGCTTATGGGCCTTTTTTATGTTTTGTGTTTTTTCATACTCTGCACCAGCCCAAACTAACAGTCAACTAAGAGCCTATGCACACTGGCGTGGCCGATTAGCGGGTCGCCGAGGATTGAGTTTTTCTGTGGGCTGTGTTTGCAGACATTGTTCAACAGCTTAACGGCAGTCTTTGTGAGCACGGCTCGCAGTGGAAGTCATTGTGTGTCGATTTATCGGTCGACCTCGGCAACGTGCACAGGCGCATTAAAAAAAATAACAGTAGAACCCTATTAGTTGTGTTGTGTTGTAATAATTGTAGTTTTTGGTACTAGTGTACAATTGTGTGCTATCTGTGTATGTGGGCGTCTGAGTATTTGTGACATGTGGACCAGGGAATGGATGCAGAACTGGCTTATATGATGGAACAGTGGGTGATCCTTCTTGGGATTCGTTGGTCGGATTGGATAAATGAAGGTACGATTGATTTACCGATGCACGTCAATCATCCATTCCCGTCCAGCATAGCATGAGAAACTTCTAACGGAGTTAATTGTCGTTAATGGCAAATATATATATAATTTTCTGGCATTTGGACGATTCCAAGTAGTTTTATTGCATGGTACATGTGTTGTTCAATTATTATTCAATAACAGTACTAACTCTACTCTTTATTTTATTTTATTTATTTTCGATCTCATGCGTCATATTCCTCTGATGACTTCTCCGAGATAATTTAACATAAAAGGGCAACATTGCTGTCAACAATGACTATTCGCTGCCATCAGACGTCGCAAGGTTTTAGAAAAATTGAGATGTACTTTCATACTCAATTGAATCAGATAAGTAGGAACGAACAACAAACTGTAAGTAGCATATTACACATGTCTTATTTTAACATCATGCATATTTGTATTGACATATTATTTACAGGTAACACACATATCTCAACATGCAATACTTCCCATACACACGTTAACATTCACACACGCAAATATACAAATGCTCGACAGGTGACTGGACCAAGTGCATTCACTCGTAGGATCTATCATTTCGATGATCGCCTCGATTCTACGAAACCAGTGCACGATTAGGCTGACATAAGCTAGTCTCGTCTGGTGAATGCACGTAACCTGGAAGCCCCAGACACGACAGGACGAGACGGACAGATGACGGACTGGACTCGACGGGGCCTAGTTCAGAGTTTTAGGCATTCTTCAATGCACGGCTAGCGACCTCAAAAAGAATATGAATTCATACTATCAACCAGATGTCATATTAACAACTTGGTACAAATCAACTTAAACATTCTAGAAGAGTTCACATTTACAGTCCCATAAAAGAAATATTCGTTCAAGAAATCTTCGTATCTACTAATCTCTCTTTCATGTACGAGCGGAATAATTCATAAAATCGTGGACACAGAAGAAGCTTATTAACAGAACGGAAAAAGGACTAACAAAGAGGAAATTAAAATCTGAAATCTAAAGAGGAGATTTGCAAATGGCAAAGGAATATGAAATAGCAATAAGCGGTAAATATCAGCCTCAAGGTAAATTATGGAAACGCAAAGGTAAGAATGCATTACAACCAATAATAATAATAATGATACTGAATGATACTAAACAATTATTTTAATATTAAAAAAGGAGTTTAAATGGCGCCCATGTGCTAATTCGTCCTAGTTAAAATTTGGGTTGAGGGGGGCACGCATTTTTGGCATAGGGCGAAATAAGGAAACTATAAGGAAAGGGTTTCGTCGGCTGGTGTAATGCCGAAGCGCAGCTGCTCGCAATCTTTTCAGCTTACGTAGCTGACGATTGGACCATGCCGATTTTGGTCGGGGACGTGGTGCGGGAACTGTTATTCTGAATAGCTGTTTCAGGACCAGTGAAAGTTTTTCTACGGCAACATCTACATCGATCGCGGAATTTAACAAAGTCTCCCAATCAATTGCCTGTAGTGAACTTTGAAGCCTAGAGAAATCAGTCTTCGAAAAGTTGAACTCCCTGACATCCAGAATTTCGTCAAAAATAACCAACTGGGGACAAATCTGCGTTGCTAGAAAAGGAGGATGATATGCGTCACAGGCAACTAATGGCTCAAGGGCTTCTGAAACGGCGCAGTTAATAGTAGCTTCTTCATTTACGAACAGGAGATCCAGGGTTCGATTTCGTCTGTTATTTACGGTACACATTTGCAGCATGTTCAATATAGACATTCCGTCCAATAAGGCAATACTCGGTCTCGAAAAGATAGATTCAGAAGGATCTGGAAAGGCAATATTATTATGCCCCAGTATTGTTTATTATTTTCAATGGTGCGCTAGTTTCCATGGTATTTCTAAGGCGCACCAACGCTACAATCCAAGGGGTAAACCAAAGCTTACTGTAACTTGGTGCATCGGTTCACGGTGGGCGAACCATATATTATCACTGGTTTGTGTAGAACTTAGTAATCTTGAGTTTCTCTTTGGTTATTTAATCAACGAACTATTTTAAACCTTGAATAAGGAAGAAACGTGGACAACCGTACCGACCGTTTCAATTTGACGGGGATTTGATAATTCGTTGGGAGTGACTTGGCTAAGAGGGTTAATGTCACTCCTTTAGTCGTTGGTAGAAGTATTTAGCCCTGTCCTGGCTAATGAGCCTAGGTTATAGCGCCTTTACTCGCTCTATATCTTGTCCTGGTTCGCTCTCTGCAAAGAAATGTAAAACATAATGTTTAACGCATTTAGTGATATGAAGATGAAATTTTTATTTTTAAATCAAAAGCTTACCAGAAAAGTGTAAACCTCTTTTGTAAAGAGCTAGGGATTAATTTAAGTTAGAAATCCTGAAAATATCGGTAATTCCGACCACCACAAGAGTATAAAAAAGAAACGAAAACTTTGTTATATTTATACCAGACATATGTGTGAGTCCCGATTCCAAGCACCCGTTTCCGTACGCGTTTGACTGAATGGATTTGTTTGAATATTCCAACGTTGGAATATACAAATCTGTCACGTAGTTTTAAAAATACCCACATGGCTCACTGCAGATCACCTGACAAAGGATCTGAAATCCAATTCGATCACTTTCAAATCAACAGAAAATGCTTTAGTAGTTATATTGGTCAGGAAGATTGTGCTACCAGGAATACGTCCAGCAACTAGCGGTAGCACTCCTGACAGAATAATATGTACTTTCTTGGTAAATTTTGAGCTCTTCGAGAAATAATATTTTTTCTGAATTGCGCAATTAATGCTTTATCGTTTTGTTTTACAATTTCCAATATGGATTTTTTATAAATTCCACAAATGATAAAAAAGTTCTCCAAGGCTGTCTACATACTTAATTTTGATACAGTCGGGTCTCCTACTAAGCTGATTCCTACTACGTGGATTCGTATTGTGCGGTACCTACGTAATAGGAATCACTTAGCTTATGGGATTTCGACTAATTGGGGCTCGAATATTTCATCTGAGTTAACATTTAGTACCATACTTTATTTGGTAAAATTGTTTTGTGTTTGCTTAGACCTACAATTTAGAGCAATTGGATATCCAATTAATTGATAACTGCAGCGCCAGGGGTGCTATACAGTAAATAAATCTGACCTCTCGTAAACGTAACTATCATTGAATAAGTTTAACGTGAGCGTACCAGCTTTCAGCACAATGTGGAATTTAGTATGTCACAAACGTCTAATAACTTAGAGGTGATGGTGTTCTCGGAAATTTGTTTAGAGAAGGTTAAGAGCTACGCGATTATGGACAAAACTAATTAAAAATTGATAGACCTAGTGAGCATGCATTATTTTTCAATTTCTGAATCTCGAGAACATTATTTAGAAGTGTGATGTCTTCGGCAATATTCATCAGCGAGTCGAGTGCTACCCGACGGCGAATAGATAATTACAGAATTCGCCCATTAGGCGGCGATGGGGAGATTAAAACTTCCAATTCATGTTAGGTAAAGTTTATTAATTTAGGAAAATGACGTTTTCTGTAATGTAATCCAAGTCACAATTGAAGTTTTATAGCACGCTACAAGTGCAATCTAGGTTGTATGAGTGGCTATAAAACCACCATAAATCCTAAATTGCTACTGGGGCAAGGACTATTTAATGATGTAATGATTAAATTGGATATCACCCTCAATGCGGCGCTAGTGAGCACACACTTTTTTATTTCAATATCTCAAAATAGGAAGGTGGGAAAAATTTGAGAGGACTATCAAATTGATTTTTATTGTAAGAATTATTTTTTTTTAGAAAACCTTACAGAATGTTCTGTTTCCCTATCCTGCATCAAAAAATTTAAAAATGTATCGTCATGTGTTTTCAAGAAATTTCCATGATCAGTCGTGGAAAGTGATGGGTTGGAAAAATTGGGAGGACAATAAAATTGATTTTCATTGAAAGTATTGCTTAAGAAACCTTGCAGGATGATTTTGTTTGCCTATCCTGTATCCATCAGAAGAAGAAAATTTTATTGCCATGTGTTTTCAAGAAATTTCCATGATCACTAGTGTCGTTTGATGTAGTCTCTCTGTATACAAACATACCAATAGAGCTGGTCACCCATGATATCATCGTGGACTGGCGCAACATTAAAATTCACACCAATATTAATTTGGATTTGTTTCTCGAGCTAGTCGAGTTTTGTATTAAAAGCAGTTACTTCAAATTTCTGGAAAAACACTATAAGCAAACGTTCGGCACAGCCATGGTGTTCTGGCAGCACTGTGCCACTTGCCAAATTGACATTCGATCGCCAGGACCCCGAACACCAATCGACGTGAAGTTTGCTTATGTGACAGATGTCAATGCAGCGGAAATCCAAGTCGAGAGGTGCTAAAACGTCAAAGCGACAGGAAACCAATCGTAGATTTGTTCGGATATGGAGAGGACTGTTCGTGCTAAAAGGAAACTAAATGTAAGTATTAATATTGAATTATATGTAACATTATTATTATTGAAATTACACCATTTTCTAGTTTTGTGCTGTTGCTAAAATCGGCACTGCTGCAAGAACCCTTTTTTAGTCCGAGCACCCGAACAAACTCAAAAATTTATTGTTCGTAATGGATCACGCTGATTCGGAAAGGTACGATTGTGGATCGTGTACCCGACCCAACGCTGCTGACGTCGGGATGGTGGCATGCGATGCTTGCGGAGTATGGCACCACTACGCCTGTGCAGGAGTCTCCCCGGGAGTGGAAAAACGTCCATGGCGGTGTTTGAAATGTCCACTCGGCACTGCTGCAAGAACCCTTTTTTAGTCCGAACACCCGAACAAACTCAAAAATTTATTGTTCGTGATGGATTACGCTGATTCGGAAAGGTACGATTGTGGATCGTGTACCCGACCCAACGCTGCTGACGTCGGGATGGTGGCATGCGATGCTTGCGGAGTATGGCACCACTACGCCTGTGCAGGAGTCTCCCCGGGAGTGGAAAAACGTCCGTGGCGGTGTTTGAAATGTCCACTCATGCCACTGCCCCTAGCAGCCGGAACAATTAAAAAGCAGACCAAAAAGGCTGACAATAAGACTTCTGGAAAAAGTGAGAAGGGTAGTATTCTAAGTGGCCCTAGTTTAAAAGGACCAAACGTCACTGGAGCAATATCGTCGAGAGGAGCGGAAAAGAGCATCGATGAAACACCGAAGATAAACCCGGGACTAAAAGTACCTGGAAACTACGATAGAAAGTCGGCCCAATCAATCACTTCTAGCACCTTTGCTAGAGCCCAGCGAGCGCTACAGCGACTGGAGGAAGAGCGCTTATTAGAAGAGGCCAGGTTGGAGGAAGAGCGCCTACGGCTGGAGGAGGGAAGAATACAGAAGGAGAAAGAGCGAGCGCTTAGAGCCAAGGAGATAGAAACCCGTGAAAAGTACCTAAGGGAAAAACGGGAACTGGAAGAGCAACTGGACGTCGAAGACGGCGTTTCTCAAGGTGGTGTCTCAAGCGGAACTAGCAAAGCCAAGGCCTGGCTAGAAAATCAGCGCCGACAGGGACTTGCCAATTTGATCGAAAAACCGCAGGAGCCGGTGGTAGCCGACGAATTTGTGACACAGTCAGAAGCCGGAATAGCAGTTGCTGAAAAAGGCAAGCAGGTGGGATTAACTACAAATCAGCTGGCTGCGCGGCAAATTTGGCCGAGAAAGCTGCCCACATTTTCTGGTGAGCCCGACGAGTGGCCGATATTTTGTAGCAGCTTTGAAACCGCAAACGTAGCGTGCGGGTTTTCAGACGTTGAAAACATAATTCGTCTGCGAGAATGCCTGCGAGGTCCGGCGCGAGACGCGGTTGTGACAAAACTTATGTTTCCGCACAGCGTCCCATCGATCATGGAAACATTACGACGTTTGTATGGCAGGCCAGAGATGCTTATTAAAAATCTGTTAGCAAAAATTCGTCGTACAGAAGCACCGAAACCGGAGAGATTAGATACGCTGATGGGTTTTGGGATGGCAGCAAATCTACAGAGCCATCTGTCCAACCCAACACTGCTGGAAGAGTTAGTGGATAAGCTGCCGGCTGCAATTAAGCTAAACTGGGTAAGTTTTAAGCGAGCCTATCCTGAACCATCACTGAAGGAGTTTGGCCTATTTATGGAGAGACTGGTCGCAGATACTAGTGAAGTTACGACTCTAGTACAGCCGAAAGCGGACACTTCAAAATACGAGAAGGTAAAGCAAAGGGAAAAGGGACATTTTTACACCCATGTCGAAACCAACACTTTGAAGAAAGATAGCGGCGAGAGACAACCCTGTCCAATTTGCGGAAGAGTGGACCACCAAGTGCGAAATTGTGTGATGTTCCAACAGATGAGTCTCGAAGAAAGACTGAAAGCTGCTGCACGATGGAACCTATGCGAAATTTGCCTTTTCGACCATGGTCAATGGAGGTGTAAGTCGAAGTTTCGATGCAATGTTGGTAGCTGTCGCCTTCCGCACTATCCACTGCTCCATAGAGCATTTCGCGCCGAATGTCACACACATGATCGAACGCAGAGGGCCGTGATATTTAGACACTGTTCCACGGAATCCGTCGTTTAGATACCTTCGTTTTTCTTGACGAAGGCTCTTCGCTTACGTTGATCGAAGAAAGTACTGCGTGCAGTCTTGGGTTTGAAGGTCATCCAGAGCCATTGGAGCTACAGTGGACTTCGCACATAGTGCGGAGCGAAAGAAACTCGAGGCGGGTCAACGTAGAGATCGCAGCGAGGGGTCAGCAGCAGCGTTACGCTCTGGAAGCGGCGCATACCATCAACGATCTAAACCTTCCGAAACAAAGTCTTTCGTGCAAAGAATTACGTGGTCGCTACGCTCACCTACGGAATATTTCGGTTCCGTCGTACTCTGAAGCAGAACCGAAGGTGTTAATCGGATTGCAAAATTTGGAACTATTTGCTCCCCTGGAAAGTCGGGTGGGTCAACCTGGCGACCCAATCGCGGTACGCAGTGTTTTGGGTTGGGCTGTGTACGGACCGAAAGGTATAGAAACGAAAGCCCAGCATTTCATAAATCATCACCAGAGTGAATGCAAAGTCGATAGGGAACTGAATGAAATGGTCCGTCAAAGATTTATCTTGGAGGATGTCGGAGTTTCTCCAGCATCGCTACCGGAGCCCGCAGAGGTGAAGAGAGCACGAGACATTCTAAGAGTGACAACAAGGCGTGCAAACGACAGATTAGAAACAGGTCTCCTCTGGAAGTTCGACGATGTTTGCTTTCCCGACAGCCTGCCGATGGCCCTCCGAAGAATGAAGAGTTTAGAAACGAAACTCGAGAGAGACCCTGAACTTAAAGGTAATGTTCATAAGCAAATCAGGGAGTATGTACAGAAACAATACGCACACAAAGCAACGGCAGAGGAACTTGCCGAAGCTGATCCTGCAAGAGTTTGGTACCTTCCGCTGAATGTTGTGTCCCATCCACGAAAGCCAAAAAAGAAGCGACTCGTTTGGGACGCTGCTGCAGAAGTCAACGGAGTTTCACTAAACTCTCAATTACTAAAGGGCCCAGACCTTCTCACGTCGCTTCCCTCCGTAATTTGCAAGTTTCGCGAACGCCGTGTTGGGTTTGGGGGAGATATCAGGGAGATGTTCCACCAAATACAAATCAGATCGGTGGACAAACACTCCCAGCGATTTCTTTTCCGCTTTAACCCAAATCAACCCCCCGATGTCTACATAATGGATGTCGCAACCTTTGGGGCAACTTGCTCGCCGTGTTCCGCCCAACACATTATGAAGAGGAATGCTGAAGATTTTGTCGCACAGTTCCCAGAAGAAGTAACGGCCATTGTAGAAAAAACATACATGGACGATTATTACGACAGCACTGATACACTGGAAGAGGCGATCATTCGAGCATCGCAGATAAGAGCCATTCACAGGCACGCCGGTTTTGTAATGAAGAACTGGGTGAGCAGTAGTCCTGAGGTCCTGCGGGGACTTGGAGAAAGTATCGATCAAAATCCCCTTTCATTCGTCGGTAACAAAGACGAACACTGGGAAAGAGTTCTGGGAATGATGTGGGAATGCGTTCTGAGTTTTTATGACCCATTGGGACTGCTCGCGCCGTACCTTATACACGGACGAATGCTAATCCAAGATATTTGGCGTTCTGGAGTGGCGTGGGACGAAGAAATACTTGAAGATAACTTCGAAAAGTGGAAACGTTGGGTAACCCTAATGCAAGGGATCGACAAACTAAAAATTCCTCGATTTTATTTCGGCTGTGGTGTACACCCTGAAGCCTACGACACGTTGCAGCTTCATGTGTTTACCGACGCCAGCGAAGCAGGGTATGGATGTGCAGCATATTTTCGGATCATCGACCGTGGAGAAGCATGGTGTACCCTAGTTACGGCGAAAAGCAAAGTAGCGCCGCTTAAGTACCAATCGATCCCCGCATGGAACTCCAGGCTGCTGTGCTTGGGGCACGGCTAATGCAAAATGTCTGCGATAGTCACACGGTGAAAATTTCCAATCGGTTCCTGTGGACGGACTCAACAACAGTCCTTTCGTGGATTCGTTCGGATCAGAAGAGATACGCGCAGTATATAGCTCATCGAGTGGGAGAAATCCAGTCGCTAACAGATCCTGATATGTGGCGTTGTGTACCATCAAAGGAGAACGTAGCGGATGTACTAACAAAATGGGGAAGAGACACAGAACCAAATTCAAACGGAAGGTGGTTCAAGGGGCCGTCAATCATCCAACGACTGGAAAAGAATTGGCCCGTGCAGGAGACGGTCCCCGCCAACACTAAAGAAGAACTTCGAGCTCGGTTTCTTTTGCACCACATATCGACACCGGAACAGCTGGTTGACGTAAGTCGATTCTCCAAATGGAATGTTTTGGTTCGCACAATCGCCCTAGTGTTGCGGTTCATTTCTAACTGTCGCTTACGTATAAAGGGATTACCAGCAGAAACAATCACTGCTGTACTTTCTCAAATGTGGGGCGTGACAACATCGGTGCCGACTGTGAAAATTCCGTTGCGGCAAAACGAATATCTCAAGGCAGAACAGTGGCTGTGGCGCATCGCTCAGAGTGAATGTTATCCTGATAAAGTTAAGATTTTGATGTATAATCGAGACCTACCATTGGAACAATGGAAGCGAATTGAAACATCCAGTCCCATCTACAAAGACTCTTCGTTCGTTGATGAATACGGAGTGCTGCGAGTTGAGGGAAGGACTGCTGAAGCTGACTACGTGCCCTTCGATGCGCGATTTCCAGTCATACTACCAAAAGACCATCTGATTACTCTGCGAATTGTCGAGCATTATCACCGTATATGTGGGCACAAGAATAGAGAGTCGGTTGTGAACGAAATGCGCCAGCGGTATCATATTTCCCATCTTCGTTCTGTAATTGATAAAATTATCAAACAATGTCAATGATGTAAAGTAAAAGGGTGTAAATCACGGTTCCCTCGAATGGCACCCCTTCCCAAGCAGCGACTGATATTACACGTACGGCCATTCAGCTATGTAGGCATGGATTATATGGGCCCTTTGGAAGTTACGGTTGGTAAACGCAAGGAGAAAAGATACGTCGTCGTGTTTACCTGCCTGGTCGTACGAGCAATTCACCTTGAAGTTTCGTTCAACTTGTCGACCGATTCGTGTATTATGGCAATCAGACGTTTCGTGCGGAGGAGAGGTTCACCAGTGGAGATATTTTCCGACAACGGCACTAATTTTGTAGGTGCCAGTCGCGAACTGAGAGAGCAGATTAGACAGATAAACGAGAAGTGTGCGGAAACATTCACGGATGCCCGAACGAGTTGGTCTTTCAACCCACCTTCTGCACCACACATGGGTGGCGCGTGGGAGCACATGGTTCGTAGCGTGAAAGAAGGCATGGTGGCTATTAACGACGGCCGTAAATTGAACGACGAAATTAGAAGTGAATGACTGTATTAGAAGTCGAAGGATTCATCAACGCGCGACCACTCACCTACATGCCTCAAGAATCCGCAGATTATGAGGCGCTTACCTCTAACCACTTCTTGCTGGGCAACTCGTCCGGTGCTCATGAAGCCAATTGCCAACTAATCTCGGTGAAGCCCTCAGAAGCAGCTACAAGCGGTCACAGTACATAGCAGATGCAGTATGGGATCGATGGCTCAAGGAGTACTTTCCTACAATCAACAAGCGTTCGAAATGGTTGGACGAATCGAAACCGGTGCAGGTTGGCGACTTAGTCTACGTCGCTGAAGGCAGCAGAAGGACATGGGTACGAGGAAGGATCCAGGAGGTGATGTTTTCGAAAGACGGCAGAGTGCGACAGGCGATAGTACGAACGTCATCTGGGAAACTGAAACGACCAGTTGTGAAGCTAGCGGTGATGGAAGTAGGTACTGGCGGTGAACCTGGAAGAGAAGTGGTGGAGGGCCTCCAGGATTCACGGGGCGGGGGATGTTCTGGCTGCACTGTGCCACTTGCCAAATTGACATGCGATCGCCAGGACCCTGAACACCAATCGAGGTGAAGTTTGCTTATGTGACAGATGTCAATGCAGCGAAAATCCAAGTCGAGAGGTGCTAAAACGTCAAAGCGACAGGAAACCAATCGTGGATTTGTTCGGATATGGAGAGGACTGTTCGTGCTAAAAGGAAACTAAATGTAAGAATTAATATTAAATTATATGTAACATTATTATTATTGAAATTACACCATTTTCTAGTTTTGAGCTGTTGCTAAAATCGGCACTGCTGCATGAAACCTTTTTTAGTCCGAACACCCGAACACATGGGCAGCCCCCTATCTTCCATTCTAGCTGATATTGTCATGGAAAACTTACTACAAACCTCAATCAAACAACTTCCATTCACCATTACGGTAATCCGTAAATATGTGGACGATCTATTCTTGGCGCTACCCAAAGACAAAGTACTACAAACTCTGGATACTTTTAACGCATACAATCAACACCTGCAGTTTACAAAAGAAGAGGAGATCGACAACAAACTTCCGTTCCTAGACACAATAGTAACTCGACATTCCGACTAAACACTATCTATCCGCTGGTACGCAAAATCGATAGCATCAGGCCGTCGTCTGAACTACCATTCCTTCCACCCGCTATCGATGAAAATGAACGTCGCTCGACAATTCATCAAAAGAGTGACTGGTCTCACCACGGATAACGCCCCTAACTTGCAGCAAAATATAATTTTTCAACATCTCCGTAGGAACAATTACCCATCGTCACTCATCAACAGACTTATATCCCGTAATGCAAAAATATTATGTCTCTCCAATAACTCACAGCAACCGGATAAAAATAAAAATGCATCTAACACAAGAGAACCACCCAACACAGCAGTCCACCTACCGACCAGGTTTACAGATCACTGCCATACGTACCATCACTCAGCACATCTATAGCAAGCATTCTAAGACCCGATTACCCAAATGTGAAAATAGCATCAAAACCAATCAGCACCAAATCCAAACTAGTACTGAACGTCAAAGACCCCGTCGATCCTCTGTTGCAATCTAATGTCATCTACAGTTTGCCATGTGGGAACTGCCCAATGTACTACATTGGAATGACCCGGAATCAGCTCAAAACAACATAAAACAGTATGTACGATTAAAAACCGACGGCGCAATCACCACCGACGAACAGCTGATCAGTCTCGGTGAGAAAACCGCTCTCATCGAACACATGATCAAAAACGACCACAATTTTGATCTCATCAAAGCTAAGATCATTAATAAAACCTGTCGATCGACTGCTCTACTAATACTCGAAATGTGCCACATCGCAAACACCACCAACACCGTCAACCATCGCACCGATGTAGATGGCCTTACACACACTGAAAACGACCAGCACTCGACGGAATAGAAACACAGAAACCAGTTATGACAGTTGTTTTGGCTCCCAATTGCTATCAATCCCACCATACGCAATCAGTGGGTCATCATTTTCAAACCAGACGTTGAACCACTTCGTGCACACACAGACCGATTTCCACACACCATTGATGAAAACCTGATGAAATTTATAATAGTTGAAGCAAATATTTTCGACATTCCACAAATACCAACGAACGAATTTTTGGGTTCCCTATAATAAATTTTCATACTGGGTTTGACTGCTTTGAAACATTTTTGAACACAGATGTGTTTTCGTGTTTTCAGAAATGCAAGAAATCTTAGCAAAGTTTCCTCAGATTCTCATGGAATAATTATCATACTGATACTTGGATTTAAAAAAATTTAAATGACGCATTTTGCGAGATTGTGAACCAAAATAATATATTTGTTTTGATAATATTTCTTTTTCTTTTGTTTTATTGAGATTCGAGAGTAGGTATCACGAAAATCACGCTGAAAGCAACAACTTTTTTTTTGTTTCCATAGCGTTATTACGCCATGAAAATTTGAGTTTTTCAGGAAGTATATTTTATAACGGCCGTATCGTATTTCATTTATGAATCAATCAATAGTCCCGACCAGGACGATTGAAAATGAATCACTTGATAATATTTTATCGCTTTATTGAATGTTAAAGTTCATTGAAATAAGGAAATAATAATTAGATCAATTTGATTTGTTTCGTTGAATTTTTGAAAAACTTTTATCTGGCTCTCTCTAATCAATTTACTTACTACACTTCCATTGACTTATAACGATTTATAGAAAAGATACGATTAATCGTGTATTGTAAATGATATGCTCAGTTTGAACTACCATAAAACCATTCTCGCTGATTACGTCTAAAGGATTGACTGAATGGATTTGTTTGAATATTCCAACGTTGCAATATACAAATCTGTCACGTAGTTTTAAAAATACCCACATGGCTCTCTGCAGATCACCTGACAAAGGATCTGAAATCCAATTCGATCACTTTCAAATCAACAGAAAATGCTTTAGTAGTTATATTGGTCAGGAAGATTGTGCTACCAGGACTACGTCCAGCAACTGGCGGTATCACTGCTGACAGAAAAATATGTACTTTCTTGATAAATTTTGAGCTCTTCGAGAAATAATATTTTTTCTGAATTGCGCAGTTAATGCTTCATCGTTTTGTTTTACAATTTCCAATATGGATTTTTTATAAATTCCACAAATGATAAAAAAGTTCTCCAAGGCTGCCTACATACTGAATTTTGATACAGTCGGGTCTCCTACTAAGCTGATTCCTACTACGTGGATTCGTATTGTGCGGTACCCACGTAATAGGAATCACTTAGCTTATGGGGTTTCGACTAATTGGGGCTCGAATATTTTATCTGAGTTAACATTTAGTACCATACTTTATTTGGTAAAATTGTTTTGTGTTTGCTTAGACCTACAATTTAGAGCAATTGGATATCCAATTAATTGATAACTGCAGCGCCAGGGGTGCTATACAGTAAATAAATCTGACCTCTCGTAAACACAACTATCATTGAATAAGTTTAACGTGAGCGTACCAGCTTTCAGCACAATGTGGAATTTAGTATGTCACAAACGTCTAATAACTTAGAGGAGATGGTGTTCTCGGAAATTTTTTAGAGAAGGTTAAAAGCTACGCGATTATGGACAAAACTGTTGGAGGGAACAATGAGCACCTCTCACATGATACATCTTGGTTCAACCATCCAGTACCTTACCCCCCGCATCAACTTTTCAGTGAGTTAATACCAACATCAGCGAACAACACACATAATAAATGTAGCCTTTATATTCCATTCATTACTGAACTGTACTCAACAGAGTAAACACGCGATTCTAAAACAAACTCGTTTCTTTTTATTTATCGTGCGGTATTTTATCCATTTGTGTTCATTTTTCTTTCGATTCCGGTATTGCCTCCTATCGGTACGGTCTCTGCCCACAGGTTATGGGCCCAGGTGCGCGGAAATCGTGGAAAAGTGACGAACTAAATTAGGGCCGTTGCAAGAGTCGTCGTTTTTTTTCTTACTCGGTCGTGCGCGAATATTACACGAGGCTGCGTGTGTTACAAAATGGCGGATGGTGCAAAAATCACGTTTCCGAAGCTTAACCAGACCAATTGGGGTTCCTGGAAACAGCGCATGGAATGGTTGCTCGAAAAAGAGGACCTGTGGGAAGTGATAAGCGTTGCAAAGCCAGAACCGGTGACCGAAGAGTGGTAAAATCACGATCGAAAAGCGCGGGCGAACATTGGACTTTTCACCGAGGAAAGCCAGTATAAATTGGTTAAAAATACGGACAGTGCACGTGGCACGTGGAATGCTCTCAAAGAACACCACGAAAAGTCGACCATTGTTCATTACCTTGGAAAATTGTGTAGTGCTAGTATGCTAGAAGGCGAAGATATGGAAAAGCACCTTTCCGGTATGGAAGAATTGTTCGACAAGTTGATGGTAGTAGGTCAGAACCTGGATGAACCATTGCAAATCGCTATGATTTTCAAAAGTGTTCCGCAATCTTATCATGGACTGGTGCAAAGTCTCCAGAGCTGGGCGGATGAAGACTGGACTGTTACGCTCGTGAAAACTCGATTGTTGAATGAATACAAGCGTCGGGAGAAGAATGAATCTCTGTCGCTAGATATGAAAGCGATGAAATTGGACATGGGAAGCAGTAAGAAGCCGGAAAGAGTGTGTTATTTCTGCAAACAGCCTGGACACTTTCGGAAGCATTGCAAAAAGTGGCAGGCGCAGAGGGGAGCTTATGGCGAATCAGCGAGAAAACAGAATCCGAATGACGGAAACCCGAAAGCAAAGCAGGTGCACGAAACAACCAACGCTGTTTGTTTTATGGCTGATGAAATAAAGTCGAACTGTTAGGTAATTGACAGCGGTGCATCGTGCCATATGACGAGTGACAAATCGTTCTTCTCGACACTGCACAAAAGTTTCGAATCGAAAGTAACTCTTGCTGATGGGAATCAAACAAAATCTTCCGGCATCGGCGAAGGTGTCCTGTTTGGTGAAAACGGTCGAGGTGAGCGAGTGGAAATCAGTCTAAAAAATGTGCTATATGTGCCGGATTTAGACAGTGGTCTAATCTCGGTAAGCCAGCTGGCTGCTTAAGGGTTTGTAGCGAAGTTTAGTGCATCGGATTACGCTGTTGTAAGTCCGGCGGGTGAAATCGTGGCAGTAGGTGACAAAGTTGGAATCCTTTACCGTCTGCGCGTTCATGCACAATCGCTGAAGGTCGGAACTGAACATCACGAGAAGTGTCAGCACACTTGGCATCGACGAGTTTGGCATCGTGACCCGGAAGTGTTTCGACGAATGAAAGATCTGGTATGTGGATTTAATTTACAAGACTGCGGTGCTCGTATTACCTGCGAATGCTGCCTTAAGGGTAAGCTGGCACGGAAGCCGTTCCCTCCGATAACCGAGCGGAAATCGACACGGCCACTGGAAGTGATACACACAGATCTTTGCGGGCCGATGGAAACTACAACTCCATCTAGCAATCGTTATCTTATGACCCTAATCGACGATTACAGTCGGTACACTATCGTGTATTTACTAAAGCATAAGAGCGAAGTGGCTGGGAAAATTAAGTAGTATGTTCGTTGGGTGCAGAATGTATTCGGAAGAAAGCCACTCGTTATTCGGTCCGATGGTGGAGGCGAATACGTCAACCAAGTGTTACGCGAATTTTATGAAACCGAGGGAATAAAATCACAGTTCACCACGCCCTACTCGCCTCAACAGAACGGCATCGCTGAACGTAAAAATCGGTCACTACAGGAGATGGCGATTTGCATGTTAGTCGATGCAGGAATGAGCAAAACGTACTGGGGTGAAGCAGTACTGACGGTGGCGTACATTCAGAACCGTCTGCCTTCTCGAGTAGTAAAGAAGACTCCGTATGAGCTTTGGACACATCGTAAACCGAGTCTTGCTCATCTTCGAGTGTTCGGGTGTGATGCATACGTGCATATCCCAGATTCGAAGCGATCTAAGCTAGACCAGAAAGCAGTAAAGCTCACCTTCGTAGGGTATTCCGAGGACCATAAAGGATACCGATTAGTCGACCTTTCCAACAATCGTGTGACTGTTAGTCGTGATGTGAAATTTATCGAGCTTGGTAATGGATCGGAGCAAACTTGTGCATTGGACGAATCTGTTACGTCTGCAAAACCAGAAAGTGAGATCGAAATCCCAATTACTACCACGTCACAAAAATTGGCTGTACCGGAAGGAGATGATGACGATGGATCGTCAGTTGAATTCGAAGGTTGGGACGACGCTAATGATGATCCATTTCTCGGCTATGAGGAACTTCCGATTGAGGAGGAGCCAGAATTGCAACGAGATGCGAGGCGAACAAGAGGAATCCCCCCGATACGTTATGGTGACTTTGCAGTTGGGATTACAAAGTGTGAATGGGAAGAACCAACGGATTATCGTAAGGCGTTGAAGGTTGCGGACTGGAAGAAGGCTGCCGAAATGGAGGCGCATGCAGAAAATGTAACCTGGGATCTTGTCCAATTGCCGAAAGGAACGAAGACGATTGGTTCACGATGTGTTTTCAAACTTAAGCGGAATGAAACAGGCGATGTCGTGAAATATAAAGCAAGATTGGTTGCACAAGGATTTAACCAGCGCTATGGTGTGGATATGTGGATGTTTTCGCACCGGTAACACGTCAGGAGACATTTCGAGCGCTACTGGCCGTTGCAGGCAAGAATGGGATGAGTCTTCAGCATTTCGATGTCAAGACCGCGTATTTGAATTGGACAATCGAGGAAGAAATCTACATGCGCCAACCACCCGGGTACGAAATGGTCGGAAAGGAGAAGTACGTTTGTAGACTCAAGAAGAGCATATATGGACTCAAACAGTCGGCGGGCTGCTGGAACCGTGCTCTTCATGCGGTGTTGAATAAACTGGGATTCAAGCAGTGTGAGTCCGACCCTTGCTTGTACATACGTCGTGATGATCGAAATATTATCTTTCTGCTCGTCTATGTCGACGATATTCTGGTTGGATGCGTTGATGAAGCGTCCATTATCGAAGTTAATGAAGCACTACGAACGGAGTTTGATGTGACGAATCTCGGAGCGGTCAAACACTTTCTCGGGTATGAAGTTCGTCGCAAGGATGGTTGCTTTAGTCTGCGACTAACTAAGTTTATTGAAATGTTGATTAAAAAGTTTGGACTTGAAGATTGTAATAGTTCCAAGACACTAATGGACACGGGGTACACCAGATCAGAAAATAACGGAGCGCCGTTTGGTGACACAACATTGTATCGCAGTCTAGTAGGTGCTTTACTCTACGTTGCGGTAAATGGAAGACCGGATATAGCTGCAAGCGTGTCACTACTCGGCCGTAAAGTCAGCGCACCAACAGAAATGGACTGGACGGCTGTCAAACGTGTCGTCAGATACCTCAAGGGTACGAAGGAATTAAAATTGACATTCGGTGCTGGAGATGGGTGGGCACTTTTCGGCTACTCCGATGCTGATTGGGCCGGCGATCATGCTACTAGGAAGTCTACGACCGGATATATTTTCTTCTTCGGAGGTGGTCCCGTGGCTTGGGTTAGTCACCGGCTGTCGTGTGTAAGTTTGTCCTCCATGGAGGCTGAATATAACGCGCTGAGTGAATCATGCCAGGAGCTTATTTGGCTGCGGAGATTGCTGGAGGATCTTGGAGAAATACAACTGGATGCAACTACACCTTTTGAAGACAACCAAAGCTGTCTCAGATTTGTGCAAGTAGAGCGCACGAGTAAGCGCTAGAAGCACATCGATACAGCACGTCATCAAGGACTTTTGCGAAAGTGGTGTAATAAAGCTTGCGTATTGTCCGTCGGAGCAGATGGTAGCAGATGTACTTACGAAGCCGTTAGGTCCAATAAGGTTTCAGCAACTGTTGGAACACATCGGTCTATCGAAATAGGATGGCTCGGTGCTCATTGAGGAGGAGTGTTGGAGGGAACAATGACCACCTCTCACAATGTATCATGTGGTTCAACCATCCAGTATCTTACCCCCCGCATCAACTTTTCAGTGGGTTAATACCAACATCAGCGAACAACACACATAATAAATGTAGCCTTTATATTCCATTCATTACTGAACTGTACTTAACAGAGTAAACACGCGATTCTAAAACTAACTCGTTTCTTTTTATTTATCGTGCGGTATTTTATCCATTTGTGTTTATTTTTCTTTCGATTCCGGTATTGCCTCCTATCGGTACGGTCTCTGCCCACAAAAACTAATTGAAATTGATAGACCTAGTGAGCATGCATTATTTTTCAATTTCTGAATCTTGAGAACATTATTTAGAAGTGTGATGTCTTCGGCAATACAGTAATGTTTCGATTATATCACGGTCGGTCTGTATTTTAGCGTGATATATTTGAAGCGTGATATATTCAAAACAAAACAAAAAATTACATTCAAGCATTAATCCATGTATTTCTATTAACAAAAAGTATTAAAAAGTTAAGGTTAGTCAAAAAGAATAAATCATAGTAGGGTAATGTGACTATTTTTGCCATGTTTATCATATTTACCATTTGAAGCCGTTGGTTAGAGCAGCGTCCGACATCTTTGTTCAACGCATTGGGTCAAATGGTATTGTATCAGCGGATAATTTTTCCCCACACAGCTTCACTTACCGTATCCCGTACTGTTTCTTAAAATTTTTGAACCACCCAAAACTAAACTTGAAGGAATCGGGCACGTTCAGGTTTTGGACAAATATCTTGACTATTAAAATCAGTCTATTCGAAGGGCCTACGGTTCAGTTCTCGTTGTGTCAGCATCCATAGAAATAGTCCCATATCCAATCGTTGATATTGTCCTCCCAAAAGAAAAGTATTCACATCAATTCAAGAGAAAATGCATATCTCTGCATACCTACCATATCTTGCGTATCTTGTTTTTCTCATTATTTTGCTAGATTCTCCTGCGGATAACTAACAATTAAGCGAATAAAAAAGAAGTCTATTTTTTACCCGCTGCACCAGACGCCCCCTTAAGGACACGGCAAATAAGTTACGAAGAAATTAAAACAAAAATTGGAATCAGCCGAAAGATATTTCGGCAATCCTAGTCATTGCAACAACGTATTTGGAAAAACAAGATTTTAAGAAGATTAAGAGATTCACGTTTAAAGCTTCGCGCCACGCCCTCCGCCCACGGTGAACAGCTTCTACTGCTTAGACCTCTATAAAATTTCAGATATATTCTTAAGAATCTATACTTTTAGATAAAAGAATAAAAAGTGTAAAAATATCTTAAAAGTGCCAGGACACAACATGTGTCTTAATTGGATCAAAACATAGTGTGCCTTGTCTGTTTTTCAAAAAGCGTGATATAATCGAGATAAAACCGTGATATAATCGAGGGTGATATAAACGAGTATTGATATAAACGCATAGTGATATAATCGAAACATTACTGTATTCATCAGCGAGTCGAGTGCTACCCGACGGCGAATAGATAATCACAGAATTCGCCCATCAGGCGGCGATAGGGAGACTAAAACTTCCAATTCATGTTAGGTAAAGTTTATTAATTTAGGAAAATGAAGTTTTCTGTAATGTAATCCAAGTCACAATTGAAGTCTTATAGCACGCTACAAGTGCAATCTAGGTTGTATGAGTGGCTATAAAACCACCATAAAGCCTAAATTGCTGCTGGGGCAAGGACTATTTAATGATGTAATCATTAAATTGGATATCACCCTCAAGGCGGCGCTAGTGAGCACACACTTTTTTATTTCAATATCTCAAAATAGGAAGGTGGGAAAAATTTGAGAAGACTATCAAATTAATTTTTATTGTAAGAATTATTTTTCCTTAGAAAACCTTACAGAATGATTCTGTTTCCCTATCCTGCATCAAAAAAATTTAAAAATGTTTCGTCATGTGTTTTCAAGAAATTTCCATGATCAGTCGTGATAGGTTGGAAAAATTGGGAGGACAATAAAATTTATTTTCATTGAAAGTATTGCTTAAGAAACCTTGCAGGATGATTTTGTTTGCCTATCCTGTATCCATCAGAAAAGGAAAATTTTATTGCCATGTGTTTTCAATAAATTTCCATGATCAGTAGTGGAAATTGGTGGGTTGGGAAAATTCAGAGGACAATAAAATTGATTTCCATTGAAACAATTATTTTTGCTTAGGAAATCTTGCAGGATGATTTTGTTTGCCTATTCTGTATCCATCAGAAGAAGAAAATTTTATTGCCATGTGTTTTCAAGAAATTTCCATGATCACTAGTGTCGTTTGATGTAGTCTCTCTGTATACAAACATACCAATAGAGCTGGTCACCCATGATATCATCGTGGACTGGCGCAACATTAAAATTCACACCAATATTAATTTGGATTTGTTTCTCGAGCTAGTCGAATTTCTTATTAAAAGCAGTTACTTCAAATTTCTGGAAAAACACTATAAGCAAACGTTCGGCACAGCCATGGGCAGCCCCTATCTCCCATTCTAGCTGATATTATCATAGAAAACTTACTACAAACCTCAATCAAACAACTTCCATTCACCATTCCGGTAATTCGTAAATATGTTGACGATCTATTCTTGGCGCTACTCAAAGACAAAGTACTACAAACTCTGGATACTTTTAACGCATACAATCAACACCTGCAGTTTACAAAAGAAGAGGAGATCGACAACAAACTTCCGTTCCTAGACACAATAGTAACTCGACATTCCGACCAAACACTATCTACCCGCTGGTACGCAAAACCGATAGCCCTTCTGAACTACCATTCCTTCCACCCGCTATCGATGAAAATGAACGTCGCTCAACAATTCATCAAAAGAGTGACTGGTCTCACCACGGATAATGCCACTAACTTGCAGCAAAATATAATTTTTTAACATCTCCGTAGGAACAAATACCCATCGTCACTCATCAACAGACTTATAACCCGTAATGCAAAAATATTCTGCCTCTCCAATAACTTACAGCAACCGGATAAAAATAAAAATGCATCTAACACAAGAGAACCCAACAACAGCAGTCCACCTACCGACCAGGTTTACAGATCACTGCCATACGTACCATCACTCAGTACATCTATAGCAAGCATTCTAAGACCCGATTACCCAAATGTGAAAATAGCATCAAAACCAATCAGCACCAAATCCAAACTAGTACTGAACGTTAAAGACCCCGTCGATCCTCTGGTGCAATCTAATGTCATCTACAGTTTGCCATGTGGGAACTGCCCAATGTACTACATTGGAATGACCCGGAATCAGGTCAAAACAACATAAAACAGTATGTACGATTAAAAACCGACGGCGCAATCACCACCGACGAACAGCTGATCAGTCTCGGTGAGAAAACCGCTCTCATCGAATACATGATCAAAAACGACCACAATTTTGATCTCACCAAAGCTAAGATCATTGATAAAACCTATCAATTGACTGCTCTACTAATACTCGAAATGTGCCACATCGCAAACACCACCAACACCGTCAACCATCGCACCGATGTAGATGGCCTTACGCAGGCATCCTACACACACTGAAAACGACCAGCACTCGACGGAATAGAAATACAGAAACCCGTGATGACAGTTGTTTTGGCTCCCAATTGCTATCAATCCCACCATACGCAATCAGTGGGTCATCATTTTCAAACCAGACGTTGAACCACTTCGTGCACACACAAACCGATTTCCACACAGCATTGGTGAAAACCTGATGAAATTTATAATAGTAGAAGCAAATATTTTCGACATTCCACAAATACCAACGAACGAATTTTTGGGTTCCCTATAATAAATTTTCATACTGGATTTGACTGCTTTGAAACATTTTTGAACACAGATGTGTTTTCGTGTTTTCAGAAATGCAAGAAATCTTAGCAAAGTTTCCTCTGATTCTCATGGAATAATTATCATACTGATACTTGGATTTAAAAAAATTTAAATGACGCATTTTGCGAGATTGTGAACCAAAGTAATATATTTGTTTTGATAATATTTCTTTTTCTTTTGTTTTATTGAGATTCGAGAGTAGGTATCACGAAAATCCCGCTGAAAGCAACAACTTTTTTTTTGTTTCCATAGCGTTATTACGCCATGAAAATTTGAGTTTTCCAGGAAGTATATTTTATAACGGCCGTATCGTATTTCATTTATGAATCAATCAATAGTCCCGACCAGGACGATTGAAAATGAATCACTTGATAATATTTTATCGCTTTATTGAATGTTAAAGTTAATTGAAATAAGGAAATAATAATTAGATCAATTTCATTTGTTTCGTTGAATTTTTGAAAAACTTTTATCTGGCTCTCTCTAATCAATTTACTTACTACACTTCCATTGACTTATAACGATTTATAGAAAAGATACGATTAATCGTGTATTGTAAATGATATGCTCAGTTTGAACTACCATAAAACCATTCTCGCTGATTACGTCTAAAGGATTGACTGAATGGATTTGTTTGAATATTCCAACGTTGCAATATACAAATCTGTCACGTAGTTTTAAAAATACCCACATGGCTCTCTGCAGATCCCTGACAAAGGATCTGAAATCCAATTCGATCACTTTCAAATCAACAGAAAATGCTTTAGTAGTTATATTGGTCAGGAAGATTGTGCTACCAGGACTACGTCCAGCAACTGGCGGTAGCACTGCTGACAGAAAAATATGTACTTTCTTGGTAAATTTTGAGCTCTTCGAGAAATAATATTTTTTTCTGAATTGCGCAATTAATGCTACATCGTTTTGTTTTACAATTTCCAAAATGGATTTTTTATAAATTCCACAAATGATAAAAAAAAAGTTCTCCAAGGCTGTCTACATACTTAATTTTGATACAGTTGGGTCTCCTACTAAGCTGATTCCTACTACGTGGATTCGTATTGTGCGGTACCCACGTAATAGGAATCACTTAGCTTATGGGATTTCGACTACTTGGGGCTCGAATATTTCATCTGAGTTAACATTTAGTACCATACTTTATTTGGTAAAATTGTTTTGTGTTTGCTTAGACCTACAATTTAGAGCAATTGGATATCCAATTAATTGATAACTGCAGCGCCAGGGGTGCTATACAATAGAGTAAATAAATCTAACCTCTCGTAAACGCAACTATCATTGAATAAGTTTATCGTGAGCGTACCAGCTTTCAGCACAATGTGAAATTTAGTATGTCATAAACGTCTAATAACTTAGAGGAGATGGTGCTCTCAGAAAAAAATTTAGAGAATGTGAAGAGCTACGCGATTATGGACAAAACTAATTAAAATTGATAGACCAGGCGGCACTAGTGAGCATGCATTATTTTTCAATTTCTGAATCTCGAGAACATTATTTAGAAGTGTCATGTCTTCGGCAATATTCATCAGCGAGTCGAGTGCTACCCGACGGCGAATAGATAATTACAGAATTCGCCATCAGGCGGCGATAGGGAGACTAAAACTTCCAATTCATGTTAGGTAAAGTTTATTAATTTAGGAAAATGACGTTTACTGTAATGTAATCCAAGTCACAATTGAAGTTTTATAGCACGCTACAAGTGCAATCTAGGTTGTATGAGTGGCTATAAAACCACCATAAAGCCTAAATTGCTGCTGGGGCAAGGACTATTTAATGATGTAATCATTAAATTGGATATCACCCTCAAGGCGGCGCTAGTGAGCACACACTTTTTTATTTCAATATCTCAAAATAGGAAGGTGGGAAAAATTTGAGAAGACTATCAAATTAATTTTTATTGTAAGAATTATTTTTCCTTAGAAAACCTTACAGTATGATTCTGTTTCCCAATCCTGCATCAAAAAAATTTAAAAATGTTTCGTCATGTGTTTTCAAGAAATTTCCATGATCAGTCGTGATAGGTTGGAAAAATTGGGAGGACAATAAAATTGATTTTCATTGAAAGTATTGCTTAAGAAACCTTGCAGGATGATTTTGTTTGCCTATCCTGTATCCATCAGAAAAGGAAAAAAAATTTTCAAGAAATTTCCATGATCAGTAGTGGAAATTGGTGGGTTAGGAAAATTCAGAGGACAATTGATTTCCATTGAAACAATTATTTTTGTTTAGGAAATCTTGCAGGATGATTTTGTTTGCCTATCCTGTATCCATCAGAAGAAGAAAATTTTATTGCCATGTGTTTTCAAGAAATTTCCATGATCACTAGTGTCTCCAATAACTCACAGCAACCGGATAAAAATAAAAATGCATCTAACACAAGGGAATCACCCAACAACAGTAGTCCACCTACCGGCCAGGTTTACAGATCACTGCCATACGTACCATCACTCAGTACATCTATAGCAAGCATTTTAAGACCCGATTACCCAAATGTGAAAATAGCATCAAAACCAATCAGCACCAAATCCAAACTAGTACTGATCGTCAAAGACCCCGTCGATCCTCTGGTGCAATCTAATATCATCTACAGTTTGCCATGTGGGAACTGCCCAATGTACTACATTGGAATGACCCGGAATCAGCTCAAAACAACATAAAACAGTATGTACGATTAAAAACCGACGGCGCAATCACCACTGACGAACAGCTGATCAGTCTTGGTGAGAAAACCGCTCTCATCGAACACATGATCAAAAACGACCACAATTTTGATCTCACCAAAGCTAAGATTATTGATAAAACCTATCGATCGTCTGCTCTACTAATACTCGAAATGTGCCACATCGCAAACACCACCAACACCGTCAACCATCGCACCGATGTAGATGGCCTTACGCAGGCATCCTACACACACTGAAAACGACCAGCACTCGACGGAATAGAAACACAGAAACCAGTGATGACAGTTGTTTTGGCCCCCAATTGCTATCAATCCCACCATACGCAATCAGTGGGTCATCATTTTCAAACCAGACGTTGAACCACTTCGTGCACACATAGAGCTCCAAAGATTTTTTCCAGATGACTTGCAGCACAAAATCGTCATCTGCAAAAACACTCAACCTCAGCGACTACAACAAAAACGACACGATTAATGTGAGTCACACAGCACTGCATTTTTGTTTCGTAATTTATATATATATATATATATATATATATATATATATATATATATATATATATATATATATATATATATATATATATATATATATATATATATATATATATATATATATATATATATATATATATATATATATATATATATATATATATATATATATATATATATATATATATATATATATATATATATATATATATATATATATATATATATATATTGTACAATGCTTCACCTGTTCACTCATAAGAGTAAAAATTTCTGAAGTGGCCCCCCCCCCATTTTTCACAAAGTGATGAATTTTGCAAAACATGTTTTAATTTTATTGTTTAGGTACCCCTATACATCTTCGTGAAATATTTTGTTATTCGAAATATTTCTAATAGTTTTAGTTAATTGAAAATTTATACATCTTTTTATTATAATAATTTTTACAGCCAAAGCTTAATTTCGAATTGCACCAAACTTCACTGGTGGTTTAACAAATGTCGAAAAAAGTTTTAACAAATGTTAACTATTTCTACTATTTTTTAAACAATTTTTCAAAAAAATGCAGTTTTAAATGGTTTCTTCACGCGATATTCATACCGTTTAAGTTGTAAAATGTTGCATATATTATCAGCTTTCAATTCCAAGAAAAAAAATTTTGAGCAAACATAAGGTTTTTAAAATATTTGATTTTTTGTGTTACCCGGCATGCGAAAAACAACGCGCGAGCGAAACAGTCGCTGGTCGACACGGCACGCTTGGACCAACATTTCACTAGCGAACCTGCCGTACGCTCCGCGACACGTTAAGACAAGTATAAAAGTTGGCAATAAAGAGTTTCGGTTGACAAATGGCGTGTGATGGACTCAATCAATCAGTTTTAGGAGACCAGTTGGTGCGATTATACTTGATACATACATACTGTTTATATTGTTTATACATACTGTTTATTACATCATCGTTTTCGTTTGTTGAAATAAGTTATTGTTCTGTGGTTGATAGGTCACCCGGAAGAGTGCAGTAATTCTTTGCATAAAATAAAACAAACATAACCAATGCGCGGGGGAAAATCTTTCCGTTGATACACATAAATTAAAATAAATAAAATTTGGATTGCAAATATGCAATCGAATTGATATTTACATATGCTAAAGAAATGATTTTTCTCCCGTGAGCAAGAACAGATCTTTAATGAAGCAATAAATGAACTATCGCGTATAGAGCTAGTCTGTACTGATTTTACATTATACTGTTTGTACAATTATTATAAAATTACAATGGTTTGATTGGACGAAGAGTTATTTCAAAAATATTGATTCTCTATTTTACACTATGAAATACACGCTTCTCAGCAAAAAAACTTGTCCTGGAAATGCAATAACAATTGATGAAGGTAAATTAGATGGTAAATTTTCAGATGACACAGGTTACACTGGGTATTATCGATAAGACTATCGCAACGAAACTCATTCTTTTGCTTTGCATTTGATGTAGTCAGAGTCGTGGCGAGCTCCCACCGACTCGCTCATGCGTTGTTGGTCGAAGCGTGCCGTGGCGACCAGCGACTGTTTCGCTCGCGCGTTGTTTTTCGCATGCCGGGTAACACAAAAAACAAAGATTTTAAAAACCGTATGCTTGCTCAAATTTTTTTTTCTTGGAATTGAAAGCTGATAATATATGCAACATTTTACAACTTAAACGGTATGAATATCGCGTGAAGAAACCATTTAAAACTGCATTTTTTTGAAAAATTGTTTAAAAAACTACAAGGGGCAGCCCTATGGGGTTGCACGAACTGTAGACGTAGGACTATACTACTTAATGTAAAATATTTATTTTCTTAGCACTTAGTGTGTGGGAAAAACACCCGGACCGGTGAAGAAAAATCAGATTTTAGACAATATAATCACATCTCATGTATAGACCAAGCTTTCTAGTTGCTCTCAAACAGATCCTAAAAGTTCAAACACCCTTGGATAACCCTAAGTTTGTAGATGTGTTTCGATGCCACAGGATTGTAAAATGGTTAATATTACGTCATGAAAATTCAATTCTTCCGTGACATTTTTGTTTGCCTGCAAAATGCCCTGTGTGTATGCAAAGCTCATGATTTGTTGGGATATTAGCATTGATCGGAAAAATGCAGGACATTTTGCAAGTCACCAGAAGCTGTTCATTTTACCACCGCCACATGTTCAATTTACTCACTCGCTATAAACATGTCTCAATTGGACATGGTTAGAAATCAAGAATCATGTTCGAAAAAATGTGTTTATGACGAAGTATTTTTACCAGATATGTACAAAACATGTCTAACAAGAAACATAAGGTGATTGTAATATCTCATTCACTTATTAGTTAGAAAATAATTACTTTGCTTAACGTGTTCATTTTACCGCCAGTTCCCCTACCTACCAACACATTCGCCCCAAACATTGAACCCAAGCGCACAATGCAAAATGAGTCAACGCTGATGATGATGGGTAGAGCGAAAGAGACAACTAGTACCACCACGACACTATTAGTGCATTTCACCAAAATTCAACGCGGCCATTCCCGATTGAAAGGAACGGCCGCGCTTAGCCCATCTGTCATAATATAGTGATTTTGCATAGCGAAGGGTTGAATGATAACACATTTTGTTCCAAAAACAGCCCTGCGTTATGCAACACTTTGTGCAGGTTGATTATACCAGTTGCAAGTGGGGCCAAATTCACCAAGTTCCGTAAAATTCCTTTTAAATTACAGAATTGAAAAAATTGCTGGGATGAGCTAAACTAATTAATCAAATCCTGTTTTAAAAACTGTCCTTGCGTTTAAACCAAAATGGGAAGCTTATTACTACCACTACATTACTTAATTTCAAGCGCAAATAGCAAATACATGTGCTAGTTAAACCAAAAATTTACTGGCAACATTACAGCGGCATTTAGGAAGCAGTTGGAACGGTCGCCTGTTGGGCGACACAGTGTAGCGTCCCTCCACAGCCAGTGTAACGGACTTCTAACTCAGCTACACTGGCTGTAAAAAACACAGCGCAGTGATCTGCTTCGCCAGCCGTTCAACAGGGAACTGAGCGTGTCTGGCCAAGTCCGTTCTTTAAATAGTCGATGATGACGTCATTCATAGAAGCGTAGCGCGTTAGGTACACCAATCTGTCGTACAGGGCTTGGGAAGCGCTATCTTCTGTGTGTTAATGCGCGATATTTTGACAAGGTTGTATATTATTTAATTTTTTAATGCTATGATATCAAAAAATTTTGGGTTTATCTGTTGGAATCTATTCTTAGAAGTATTTCGGGGCGATTTGTGCAAAAAAATTTAAAATTTATCGTGAGATGGCTGAATTATATGCGTTTAAAATTGGACCAAAGATTGGATTTTTCGTTACATACCATTTTTGTAGAATTTGCAGAGTGCACCCCCATATCGAAAACAAAGACAGTAGAAATAGTTAACATTTGTTAAAACCTTTTTCGACATTTTCTAGACTAAACATTTGTTAAACCACCAGTGAAGTTTGGTGCAATTCGAAATTAAGCTTTGGCTGTAAAAAATATTATAATAAAAAGGTGTATAAATTTTCAATTAACTAAAACTATTAGAAATATTTCGAATAACGACAAAATATTTTACGAAGATGTTTAGGGGTACCTAAACAATAAAATTAAAACATGTTTTGCAAAATTCATCACTTTGTGAAAAATGGGGGGGCCACTTCAGAAATTTTTACTCATAATAAACAATGGAACAATGAATCTTGAAATTAGCCTGAATATATCGACGGTAGGAACGGAATAATTCAATTAGGCATGGTTTAATAAATCACTACAATTTCGCTATCGGTTCGTAATTAACAATAATCGCACTTCACGATACCGTAGCGCCCTTATATCACTAGTGATAATATGAGAATAAGTTTTATTAATTATCACTTGTTTTATCTTCCGGAAGTCGCGCAAATGGCCCACTGAACGAGCAGCCGCTGGTGCGCCAAAACGATTTCGCTAGATTTTCAGACCGGTCGCAGAACTAGGAAGTTGTTACCAAAGTTAGTTGGCCAAAAAATCTTACAAAGCTAAAAGTAGCCTGAAGGCTGGTAATTTTCTTAACCTGGCAGTCGCGCTAGTGTACTAAGTGCACGTGCACTAGCGCAACTGCCGGAAGGTTAAGAAAATTGCCAGCCTTCAGGCTACTTTTAGATTTGTAAGATTTTTGGTGGCCAACTAACTTTGGTAATAGCTTGCTAGTTCTGCGACCGATCCCGATCAAAATGAAATAACAAGATTATAGCAGAACACATTTTTTGTAACATATTGTGTTATAAATTAGGTCTCGTTAGTAGTTAAAATAACAGAAATTTATAACAAATTACAATGCGAGTTATAGTTTTGAAATATTTCTGTTATGTGTTTCTGATCGGGATATGCACGAGGTATCACTCGATGCCTCAAGAAGGCTTGCCGAAAATATTCAACGACATATGTCCTGTTCTAATTAGGTAAATATCATTTTTTTATTTCGTTTATTTGACACGGCTCATAACGGTAGCTTAACGGAGCCGTGGATCTTTTATGCGTTTACAATATGTAAAAAATAAAAATAAAACAAATATTATTGATTGTCCGTTGGATCTCGTGCGCGCAACTTTTTTATTGCGAGCGGAGACCTTCTTTCGCGGTTCGCCTACTGCGTCATGGGGACCATTTCATTCTCTCCTGTCCTCCACATCAAGGTCATCATCGTTAAAAGTGCCTTGGTGCTCGCGACCAGATGTTCTTTCCTGCTTCTTGCACTTACGGGTGACCAATGTAAATCCGTCGTCATCGCCATTATCTTCATCAGGTATTGGTATTGAAAACTCTTTTTTGGGTTGGTTTACCGTGGATTCGTTGGCAATCGGTAGAGATGCATTCTCCTCTGTATCTTCCACGCAAGGTTGTCCGTGGTGTGCTGTTTGATTACAATACTTGCACGTGGGAGTTTGCCCCTCATGGGTGCATAACGTAGTTTGATTAATAGTAGCATCGTGGGTTTTGAGTTTTATAGTCAAGTGGGAGGGGATAGGTTTTTCGATCCGCATCCTCACCACAAGAACACCGTTAGGTGTACCCGGGAAGAAATTTCTCCACGTATCACGTGTAACTGATTCTACTTCGCCGTATTGCGACATGTATTTTGCGATTAGATCAGGAGGGGTACGTGGTGATAGGTCATGTAACTTTACATCTACATAGTCTTTTTCTATATACACGGGAATCTTAATTCCCACTTTATCACTTTGAGCCACGTGCTTTAAGTTGTTCTGCAAAACGAAACGGCTTGTGCTAACGCGTTGAATGATATGAGTACGACATTACGAAGATGATGATACTGTAGATACATAACCTCCTTGAGCTTAAGCTGCATCTTCACCTTCAGCAGGTATTCCATTTCACGAAAACTCAATCTTACTGAACAGAATTTAAAGTCAACGACCGCTGTGCTGGGTCGGAGCAGAGATTTTTCGTCAACTTTACTCATGATGGCAAGAATAAATTAAAAATTTCCTTTGTTCTTGAGACAATGCACATTAGATCGAGAGGTTGCTAGTTTTTGTTCACTTGGTTCGATTGTACGTCTGACTTGGGCAGAAGTAGAAAGTAGACTGGTAAATATCATTTGTAACTGATTTACAGAAGGTATCAGAGCTTATATAATGATATAAAATGATTTTTACATTTCTTATTACATTTCTTACAAAAAAATGTATAGAATTCGCTCAAACTTTGAAAAACTATTTCCGAGGCCCGGAGGGCCGAGTTTCATGTACCAATCGACTCAGGTCGACAAATTGAGACAATGTCTGTATGTGTTTGTATGTGTGTATGTATGTATGTACAAAAGGTCATGTAATTATCTCAGCAATGGCTGAACCGATCTTAATGAAACTAGTTTCAAATGAAAGGCCTAACATGACCGTTTGACACTATTATTTTTGTTTTTCGATATGTTGTTTACTTTCTGAGATATGGATGATCTTGTCAAAACAAAACGTGTTTTAATCGAATAACTTTCGAGCAAAGCGATCACATCGTGCGTAATAGATAGATATTGAAAGCGTATGAAAGTACCTTTCTAACATGCTATAGATTGTCAAAATCCGTTCAAGAGCGGTGGAGATATTACACATTTAGTATTTTTATTCCCCGCTTACCAATTTCCACTAACTGAAACGCTTTTAATCCACCTAACAGTGTGATGAGACATTTCTTATACCTCTTATCACTGTCTTCGGATATTATATCGTTTGAGAAAATTTAGAACTTGATGCTTCGCGATGTTTTTGATAACACATACTACATGGGATAGTGGCAGGACTCAGAGAATCACTTAAATCAGCATAGGACAATATCAGTGCTAGAAATCTCAAACCAAATCAATGGGTAAGCGAAAAAATAACCCATAAAAGAGACATACAACCGAATTATTGCTAATGCTCTGTTAATAAAATATCTAAATTCCTCAATCAATGCATTGTGGTGGGAAAGCTTAATAAAAAAATAAAACTATTGAAAAATTTAAAATAGTTTATAATTTTCACAAATTTATGAGGGTAAAATGTTTAATAAGCTTTTGTAATATTGTGTAGGAAAAAAGCTGAAAATTTCAGTATATGTATTTTCCTATCTGCAACATATAAACCCTCAAGTATAGTAATAGATTGGTATACGAATTGGAATAGGTTCGCCAAATTTTGGAAGAAGTTGATAAAATTGAAAAATCGCCTTGAAAACTACCTAAAAATTGTAGTTCGATGCAATAAAAAAAATCCCCAAAATGGAATTTACCTATTAATGTGGAACACAGTGAATAATACATACAATAAAGACCCGTTTTTATCAGTCTCATGGTGTATTTTTGGCTGACAAAATGGGGACATTGACGAAATTGGGCAATTTTCATTTCTTTATAATAAACTGGAGCCGTTAAAATATTCTTCCCGTCCCTTGATGTAGTCTGATAACTACTTCTGATTATTTAATATACATTTGTTTTAAAGGGGGTTTCTAGCGTAAAATTTAAAAAAGATGAACTTTTTATTTTTGCGTATTTCTATCTTCATGGTATGGAAAACATGCTCAAGAAAGGATTTACTCGAATTCAGTCTTGTTCGTCTGCTAGAGCCCATCAAACATATGTTCATATTTGGCTGATAAAGTCGGGTTTTCAATGTATTATAATAGATATTCAGTATTCGAAGAAGTTTCTTGTGAACGACTGTAGAACGACTTTGTTTCTACTTACTTGAAGTCAGCGGCGTAGCCAGAAATTCGGTTTGGTGAAAATCGAACTTACTGTCCAAACGGCATAATTCCGAAAGCGTAATTTTTGAAGTTTTAAAATTATGCAGAATTAATTTTTCAGAACATAGTAACAGAGTTCGTGTCTTTAGCGAATTTGTTGAGACTTTATTGTAGACATGAATATAAATCTGAGTAAATTCGCCATAAATACCTAATGGATTATATAACGTCAAAATTATTTTATCAAATGATGTGCTGTTTAACGTTTGTAAAACTCATCGAAGATACTAAAACGCCGAATTAGCAGTTTCCAAATGATGCTATCTTGAACTTAAATTACTGTTTTTGAATATTTGACCTATTCATATGATTGGTCATTAGACCGGCAACAATTTTGACTTCACATACCACTTATCAAATATGAACTTTTTTCGAGAGCTCTAATTCACACAGTACGTATGTGAAAATATATGAAAAAACGGCAATTGAAACAATAAATTCAGTACAAAATGCCAGTCTTGTGCATCCCAGAAACTGCAGTTTTGTAGCTTAAGGCCCCCGTCGGGCAATCCGCCATTTTTCGTGTTTTTTTGTGGATTTTTTTTTATTTTCAAAGAAAATGACAAAATATGGAAAAAGACATCACGACCTAGATAATTGTTTTTACTATGAATTGGCCGAAGTGGAAAATTCAAAATGTTCCAACTCGAAAAACTGTGTGCTTTTTTCGGTTGAAAAAGCACACAGTTTTTGCAATCATGTGTTTGAAATTTTGATTTTTCCAATACAACATAGCTAAACAATTTTTCTAGGACGTGATTTTCTCCGATTTTCCATATTTTCCGCTTTTCATTGAAAAATTTCCATTTTACTAGAAGCAGTTTTTCCACCCGCACAGACACAACTAAAGTAAAATTTGTATGTATAGGTGCGCAAAAGTGGAGCAATATTTTTAACCTGCTGTTTCTTCGATATTTGCTACAAAACTACCCAAGTGTTGCATATGTACGGATTCGTTAGAAACCTAGGAATCTGATGGTATAAAGAAAAAAATCGTTTTGGAAAACTTCATAACATCGTTTTTCAATTTTCCTCGCGATACGCAGTGTACCGTCGCACGCGAAACAGCGTGGAAAGATACGAAAAGAAAAACAAGTGTACTAAAAGTTATCCTTGGGTTGATGCAGATGGCGTGCTACGAAAGCTCGAAATATCGAAAGCTTTAGCACAACTGTTTTTGAGTAATTCTGAATGTAGAAATAGTTGAAAAATGATTTTAAATAAATTTCTTCATTGAAACTTGATGATTTTCGATTCTCTTGGGAGATCTATGATATTTTATTATTTTACGAGACTGAAACAAACCGCAATGCTATTTTATCTTTATGCGCCACATAATGGAAAAACATTTTCTATTTTGAAGTATATTTTATAACGGCCGTATCGTATTTCATATATGAATCAATCAATAGTCCCGACCAGGACGATTGAAAATGAATCACTTGATAATAATTTATCGCTTTATTGAATGTTAAAGTTCATTGAAATAAGGAAATATTAATTAGATCAATTTCATTTGTTCCGTTGAATTTTTGAAAAACTTTTATCTGGCTCTCTCTAATCAATTTACTTACTACACTTCCATTGACTTATAACGATTTATAGAAAAGATACGATTAATCGTGTATTGTAAATGATATGCTCAGTTTGAACTACCATAAAACCATTCTCGCTGATTACGTCTAAAGGATTGACTGAATGGATTTGTTTGAATATTCCAACGTTGGAATACACAAATCTGACACGTAGTTTTAAAAATACCCACATGGCTCTCTGCAGATCACCTGACAAAGGATCTGAAATCCAAATCGATCACTTTCAAATCAACAGAAAATGCGTTAGTAGTTATATTGATCAGGAAGATTGTGCTACCAGGACTACGTCCAGCAACTGGCGGTAGCACTGCTGACAGAAAAATATGTACTTTTTTGGTAAATTTTGAGCTCTTCGCGAAATAAA